>NC_134111.1:68897173-69200326 GCF_040939455.1 Microcebus murinus | reverse complement strand
ATAGATTGCAGCCACACAAGTGACTGAAATTGCACTAGAAATAAGAAATAAAACTAAAATTTATTTATAGAAATTGGAACAGTCCAAAAGGAGAACAAAGGAAATTGGTGCTTGAGAACAAGGCAGGAGCCTAACTAGCAGATCTGGGGCAGTTCGTTGGAGTCAACAAACTAGTCTGGGAGACCTGAGGAAAGTGGGTCTTGGAACTCAGTGCAATATTGGTTTATTCCTCCTGTCAGAGCCAAAGGTTGGCTTTGAGAATAGGGAGGAGGGCTTAGGTTTCAGGTGGCAATTAGTGGTACCAGTATTGTGTGTGCAACTGGGTAAAGGCAGAGAAACAGTTAGGGTTTGGTATCTGTCGGCAGAGGGAGAACAATCAGTGCTGCCAATGTCTAAGAGTGAAAGTATTACCTTAGGCACAGTGAAAGTTATGCATAAGTGAATTGCCTATGGACCATGCTTCAAGTCATCAATTCCAAAGAGTGATTATAGTTCATAGATTAAAAGATCATATATTTGTGCATAGATAGCTACCAGCAGTATATCATCTCTTCTGAGTCGCCTAGGTGCTAACGTTTATGACCACAGCTGCTAACAAGCTACCACGTACGAGTGGTTATATTGCAGGTATAATGCCGTTGAGGTGATGTTTTTAAGCTAAAATATTCTCATTGATTTATTTTCCTTGTTTCTTTTTTATTAAATTGCACAATAAACTTGCAATGGATTCTGAAGCATGTACTTCTAAAATTGTTCAAGAGTTTTGAAGAAATTTGAAATTGCTCAGTTGGAAAGAATCCATCTTTTAACTTCATTAAGACAAGGAAATCCAGTATCTTATGGTAAATGACCACTTTTAAAAACTTTTGTTTTATGTCATATTTATAGACACTAAGTCTTACCCCAGAGTCACGTCCTCAAAATGCCATTTTTAATTTCTTTCTGAAAACTTTCTGAAAATAACTCTTGAGGCAATTTTACTAGACAGTGTTCTGTGGGGTGAGCTTAAGGGTCTCTGTGAAGAAGATGAAATACTACTTTCACTTGAATTCTAGTTGTTTGAATAGGCCCAGCACAAATTGTCACTGGGACATAGTCTCATTATTTATTCTTTTTTCCTTTTACTCAAAAAAATACCACCAAGTCTTCAGGAGAATAAAAAGAGCAGAAAATTGACTTGTATTGGTGAGAGTTGTCCTTTACTCCAGCAGTATCCAAACTTTTTGGTATCAGGGACTAGTTTCATGAAAGATAATTTTTTTCCACGGATTGGGGGGTGGAGGTGGAGCTCAGGTGGTGATGAGAGTGATGGGAAACACCACTCACCTCCTGCTGTGCATCCCCTATCCCTATTTCTAACTTTCATGGAAGACCATTTTTCGGTGGATGTGGGGGTGGGGAGGGGAGGGCAGGGGCAGTGGAGCTCAGTGGCCTGGCGTCTAACAGACCAGTACTGGTCCACAGTCAGTGGGTTGGGGACCACAGCTTTACTCAGTCGAGAAATCTCCAGTCTTCAATCTCCAATGGACTGTTGTTCCAGCAGGTGCACATGGCAGAGTATGTTTCCAACATGGTAACCAGTGATCCCACCCAGAGTGTGGAAATGTGTATAACAATGTGAGGGAGGGTAAAAGGTTGAATACCAGTATTTTTTAGAACCATCAGAATGAAGAGAAACCAAAAAATCTTCTGATATATTTATCTCTTTCTTCCTGGGATCCCGTCTTTTTGGTAAAACCAATTAGAGTTGCCCATAAATTTATCTGAAATGAAAAATACTCAAGAGATCAGAACAGTGTGGGAAAAGTATAAAAGCACTTTGGAATATTTTAATTAAAAATTTTAAAGAACAAGAAAAGATTGCAATTCTCATTATACAAGGTGAATTTTGATTTTATTTCATGTTTATATGTTGTGCATATTGGAACAGAAGGAAAAATTTTACATAGGATTTTATCAGAGATATAGAGGCATTGTGCTTGTCTGGACATTTTGCTTATTTCCATGATAAAAGATAGTTTCAATGTCACTTTTTTCTCAGTCAATATTATGCTGAACACTGCTGAGTTAGGTAAAATATGTGTGCCAGGCAGTATTCTAAGTTATACATGAAATATTTTCTCTCACCTGCTCAGCAACCTCAAGTAACAGATAATAATGGTATTCCTATTTTACGGATTAGGAAAATGGAGTCAAGAGAGAAAGGCACGTTTCAATAAGGCAAATAAAAAATGGAATTTTTGAATCCAGCCTAAGAGCTTTTGCTTTTATCCACTAATGTACCATAACCTCCCACTGTCTTGAAGTAACTTCCCTCTCCTCTGAACTGTGTCTGAATTTCTCTCAGGTCCCTTAACACTTTCTGTCTTGCATTACAATAATCTGTGTGCACATTTTATCTCTCTGACAGCAGGAATAACACCTAAATCATGTTTTTAACTGCTCTACTGTCATTCATGTGTCATTCATTCAACACTTGTTGATGAATGCATAATGAAGAATTTCATTTCCTGAAAAAGTTTCTGAAAAAAAGAAAATGAAAAAGAAAATCACAACCAAAGAAAAAGGAAAAAGTAATTCTTCAAAATGTCCAATAGTAAAATAACCCTGGCTCAGTTTAGTGTTCATCTGAGACATAGTTTCCTTGTGATTTTCTTTAAGATCATCAAATTTGACTAAAATATCAAGACAAACAATGTAGATATTTCAGTTTGGGATGCATAAATAATAGTATTAACTGTAATTGCTTAGATATTAAATAATACAACTTGCTTTTACTTTATAGTACACTATTTCAATGGAATGATTTGCATTGTAGAAATCTTGAAATTGTTAAATTTTCTTAGTAGTATGGAAGGAAACATAAAAATTATCGAAAGAGATCATTATTTTTAAAACTTGGATTACTCTTGATAGATGGCATTCCTTTGGAAAATTCAGTCCAGACATTTTTGGAAAGATAATAGGTAAATGGTATTTATCTATCATGGATGGTATTTAGGTGTACATGTATTTAAATTATATCTGTCTATTTACACATATGTATGCACATTTTAGAAAATATAAAATCCAAAAAAATTAAGAAAATTAAGATTACCTACAAATTTTACACATATGAAAACTTTTGAAATCTGAATAAGGTCTGCATTTAATTAATAGTCTGTACCAATGCCAATTTCTTGGTGTTGCAAATGTACTACGGCTATGTAGGGTTTTTTGTTGGTAAAGTGGGATGAAGGACAGACACATAAGAACTCTATACTATTTTTGCAACTTCTTGGGAGTCTTAAATTATGTCAAAGAAAAAGTAAAAAATAATTATATATAAACTCACTACCCAGAGATAACAATACTTAACATTTTTTAATCTCCTTCTAGTCTTTAAAAAAATAATTCTAAGAACGTCTTTCTCGGAATAACAGTCATGCATCACTTAACAATGGGGTTAAGTTCTGAGAAATATGTCATTAGCTGATTTTGTCATTGTGCAAATATTACAGAGTGTACGAGCAAAAACCTAGTTTATACAGCCTACCACTCATCTAAGCTACGTGGTACAGTCCATTGTTCCTAGGCTACAAACCTGTACAGCACATTTCTGTACTGAATACTATTGGTATGTATATATGTAATGTACTGATGTATGATAAGTATTTGTGTATTTAAACATATCTAAGCATAGAAAAAGTGCAGGACTAAAGTTTGCTCTGGGAGAGTCAGTGATTGAGTGTTGAGGGAGTGTGAAGGCTTAAGACATTACTGTACATTATGATAAACTTTATGAATACTGTGCAGTTAGGTTACACTAAATATATAAAAGTATTTCTTCAATAATAAACTTGACTTACTGTCACTTTTTTACTTTATAAACTTTTTAGTTTTTTAACTTTTTGGCTTGTAATAATACTTAGCTTAAAACATGAACACATTGTATAGCTATACAAAGATACTTTTGTTATTTGCTTACTTCATAAGCTTTTTTTTATTTTTAATATTTTTAAAATTTTTTTTGTTGAAAAGTAAGACACAAAAAAACATTAGTCTAGACCTACAGAAAGTCAAGATCATCCATATCACTGTCTTTCACCTCCACATCTTGTCCCGCTGATACTGTAGGTCTTCAGGGGTAATAACACGCATGGAGCTATCATCTGTTATGATAAGATTTCTGGAATACCTCCTGAAGGGCCTGCCTGAGGCTGTTTTACAGTTAACTTTTTTTTATAAGTAGAAGAAGTACAGTCTAAAATAATGACAATAAGTATAGTATAGTAACTATGTAAACCAGTGACATTGTTATTATTTATCAGGTATTATGTACTGTACATAATTATATATTATACTTTTATACAACCGGTAGTATAGTAAGTTTGTCTACACCAGTATGACCACAAATATGTGAGTAATGTGTTGCACTGTAATTTTACAATGGCTATGATGTCACTGGGCAATAGGAATTTTTCAGTTCTGTTATAATCTTATGGAACTATTAATAAATGTGGTCTGTCATTGACCAAAATGTTATGTGGTACATGACTGTATACAAGTCTGAATAGAGTTCTAGAATCTCATTTTAGATATATGTGTGTGTATCTCTATTAACTACATATCTGCATACCTACAGTGAAATAAATTTATAATCTCTGATAAAGAATAATCTATAATTTAAATGGTACAATTTAAATAATAAGAATAGTTTATTTGTACATAATTAAAACACTCTATCAAATAAACTAAATTGCATATTCATCATATTTTTTTTTGAGTCTACATTTAACCTCTTTTACTTCAAAAACTTTTAACAAGAAGCAACATTATTCCATGGTGAATCCCCCTGGGGAAATGACAGAAGAGAGAAAATACAGTGAAGATTTCCTGTTTGTTATTTGTAATATACTGTGTTGTCTTATGTTTTCCCAAGATGTGTTCTTTGTTCCTTCTATTTTCTGAGAGCATAATTGCAACTTTTTCAATATGATTTTTTCTTTTATTCCAGTTAATTGCCTATACTTGAATCTGTGAAATAAAGTATGAGTTTCTTAATGGCATACCCCTGTCATATTTATTTCTGTATATCTCTGGACCACAGGATGGTGAGTACAGAATGAGTTGGTTGTGATTTGCTTACAGATAACACCTTTGCTACCTCTATTTCACCTAAGCCAAATAATTCAGTGTAATAGGAATAGAAAGGAATCAGGGAAGACAGGAATTCTATAATCTAATCTTTTAGGAAAAGTAATATTCTTTTCTGGAGATTCTTAAGAGAAATATCACCAAATGGAAACTGGGAGCCTCTGGAAAATATTTTTCTTTTTATCTGAACATATATAATGTCCATATTTCCTAAGTAAGGTATTTTGAGGTTATTGCTCCATTTCTTGTAGGCTGTCTTTCTACACAGAGAAATGTTGAGTAGCATTCATGTATCTTAGAAGTAACATTCTCTAGGCTCAGACTGGATTCTGGGAATTTGGTTTGCCAGTATCTGTGAAGAAATCCAGACTTCTAAATTGGCATCAAGTCAATAGCTGCTGGATTTCAGATCTGAGATGGAAGGCCAGGATGGTAAACTTGCTAAAATGGAGATCAGAGGCCCTTTTTCTATTTTTATACTCAGTCTAATTTCCCTGATTTAACTTTTCAGTATCCTGGCTAGATTAGAACTTATATTTATATACCACAGGTGCTTCTTGCATAACTGAGTAGAGTGAATATTCATACTTATTGCACATTTATTTAATAAAATGATGTATATATCCTATTATAGTGAAGCACTAAACAAACAAACAAAATATCCAGCTGTTCACTGCCGGAAGTGGTAATATTTGAACTGAAAGTGAGAAAACATTGTTGATTGAATATAATTCCATTTTTTCTTTGTAAACCCTGCTATTCTGCATTCTTTTGGTAAACCTAAAAGCTTTAGCATGTCTCTTGTTCATGGTCAGGGTTGTTTATGTGCAATTAGATATTATATATTGTTAACATGGACTCTTTATGAGTTTGAAGATAATTTTTGGTCATCTAGCTCTTTTTATCACCAAGACAAAAAGTTTGAGACTTTTATGTGGTAGAGATGATACTATATTACATAAGACACTGAAGCTAACTATAACATGCTTAAGTAGATGTTCTTTGAAGCTTCTTTTTCTGTTATGCCACTTGAAAGACATTTCCCCCAGAAGCAAACTAAAATAGGACAGGAGGATAGAAAAGAAGATTGCATTTTCTTAGCCTATTTTATTTTTCTTTTGATGTAAGTTTATTTTAGCTTAGTCTAAAAATGATTCTAGAGGGAGGCAGAGCAAGATGGCCAAATAGAATTTTTCAATGATTGTCTCCCTGCAGGAATACCAAATTAAACAATTATACACATGAGAAAGCACCTTTGTAAGAACCAAAAAAATCAGCCCAATGAGGCAGGGCCTTTAATAGTTGGCAAGAGTTGCAATATTACTGGTTGGTATTAGGGTGTCCCCTAGGGTAGATACAACTGCAGTGATGCTTAGATCACAATACTTAATACCTTTTGAAAGGAAAACCTTCTCAAGAAGGATGGTTACAAATACATCCAGATTGCTAAGATTGGAATAAATACCTAGCTCTTCATACTCAGACATTCAGGAATATCCACAATCATCAAGAACATCCATGAATACATGACTTCATCAAACGGAGCTAAATAAGGCACCGATGACCAACCCTGGAGTAAAGAAAGTATGTGACCTTTCAGACAGAGAATTCAAAATAGCTGTCTTGAGAAAGCTCAACAAACTTCAAGATAACACAGAAAGAATTTGGAATTCTAGCAAATAAATTTAACAAAGAGATTGAGATAATAAAAACAGAAATTCTAGAACTGAAAAATTCAACTCAGAAACTGAAAAAAATTATAATAGCAGAATAGAGCAAGCAAACAAAAGAATTAGTGAGCTAGAAGAGAGATTATATTACAGTATACAGAATAGGGAAAAAAGAATTAAAAAAGAATGAAGTATGCCTACAAAATCTAAGAAATAACCTCAAAAGATCAATATAAGCTGTTGACCTTAAAGAGGATGTAAAGAGAAACTGAGGTAAAAATTTGATTCAAAGAAATAATAACAGGAAGCTTTGAAAACCTAGAGCAAGATATGGATAACCATGTACAAGAAGGTTATAGAACACCAACCAGATTCAATCCAAATAAAACCACCATGAGGCATTTAATAATCAAGAACCCTAAAATCAAGGATAAAGAAAGGATCTAAAAGCAAGAGAAAAGAAACACATAACATATAAAGGAGATCTGACATATATGGCAGCAGCAGACTTCTCAGCAGAAACATTATAGGCCAGGAAAGAGCAGGATGACATGTTCAAAGTGCTGAGGGAAAAAATTTTTTTAAAAACTTCCATCCCAGAATATTATATCCAGCAAAATTAACCTTAAGGCATGAAAGAGAAATAAGCACTTTCCCAGAAAAATAAAAGCTGAGAGATTTTGTCAATGTTAGTGCTATACTATACAACATGCTAAAGGAAGTTCTTCAACCTGAGAGAAAAGGATATTAAAAAACAACAAGAAATCATCTGAAGGTATAAAACATACTGGTAATAGTAAGTACACAGATAAGTACAAAATACTCTAACATAGTTTTTGTGGTATATAAATTACTAATATCTTGAGCAGAAAGACTAACATATCAAAAATAACTGCAACTTTTTAAGAAATAGTATAAAAAATATAGAGACAACAAAAAATTCAAAAGTGGGGATTGGAGTTCAAGTGTGGAGTTACAGTTTTCTCTTTCCTTGTCTACTTGTTTTTATTTTCTTTTTTCTGTAATCAGAGTTAATTTGTCATCAGTTTAAAATAATTGGTTAAAGACATTATGTGCAAGTTTCATGATAACTACAAAACAAAAATCTATAAAAAAATGAAAAGCTAGAAAGAAAAACATACTAGTAGATTTTTAAAATTACTCTTACACAAATGAAGACAGGAAGGAAGGAGGAAGAAATAAAGAGAGGACCAACAAAACAACCAGAAAACAAGAAAAAAATGGCAATAGTAAGTCCTTACCTGTCAATAATATATTGAATGCAAATGAACTAAATTCTCCGATCAAATGACATAGAGTGGCTGAGTGAATAAAATAACGGAACTTAACTAAATGCTGCCTAGAAAAAATTCATTTCACCTATAAATACACAGGTGGACTGAAAATAACAGGGTGGAAAAAGATATTCCATGCAAATGGAAACTAAAAAAAAGAGCAGGAATAGCTATATTTAGATAAAATAGATTTCAAGCCAAAAACTATAAAAGGAGCCAAAAAGGTCTTTACATGATAAATGGGACAGTCAGCAAGAGGATATATAATAATAATTCTAAATATATATGCCCCCAACACAGGAGCACCCTAATATATAAAGCAAATATTGGACTAAAGAAATAAGTAGATCCCAATACAATAATAGCTAGAAACTTCAATACCCCACTTTCAGCATTGGATAGATCATTGAGACAGAAATTCTTAACAAAGAAACACTAAACTTAATATGCTTGATGTGTCCTATAGACAAAATGGACCTAATAGACATTACAGAACATTTCATCCAACAGATGTAGAATACACATACTGCTTCTCAGCATATGGAATGTTCTTAAGGATAAACCATATACTAGACCACAAAACAGTTCTTAAAAATACAAAAAACTGAAATCATATCAAGTACCTTTTCTGACCACAGTGCAATAAAACTAGAAGTCAGTAACAAGAAGAACTTTGGCAAATATTAAAACACCTGGAAATTAAACAATATGTTCCTGAATGACCACTGGGTCAATGAAGAAATTAAGAAAATTTAAAAATTTTTTGAAGCAAATTAAAAGAGAAGTTTATAGCAACAAATGCCTGCATGAAAACAGAGAAACTTCAAATAAAAACCCTAGTGGTTTATCTTAATAACTAAAAAAGCAAGTCAAATTAAATCCAAAATTAGTAGAAGAAAAGAAATAATAAACATTAGAGCATAAATAAATAAAATTGAGACAAAAATAATAGAAAAGATTAACAAAACAAAAAGTTGTTTTTAAAATAGTAAACAAATTGATAAATCTTTAGCCTAAGAAAATATGAGAGAAGACCCAAATAAATAAAATTAGAGGTAAAAAGGAGATTTTACAACTAATGCCACAGAAATTCAAAGGATCTTTAGAGACTATAATGAGAACTATATGTCAATATGTTGGAAAACAAAAGAAATGGATAAATTTCTAGACTCATAAAACCTACCAAGATTGAACCAGGAAGAAATCCAAAATCTGAATAGACCAATAATAAATAACAAGATAGAAGCAATAATAAATAGCCTTCCATTAAAGAAAAGCACAGGATCTAATGGCTTCACTATTGAATTCTACCACTATTTAAAGAAGAACTAATACCAATCCTACTCAAGCTATTCCAAAAAAATGAGGAGGATTGAATACTTCCAAACTTGTTCTGTGAGATCAGTATTATCATGATACTAAAACCAGACTAACACACAACAAAAAAGGAAAACTATAGGCCAGTATATCTGATGAACACATATGTAAAAATCCTCAACAAAATAATAGCAAATTGAATTCAACCACACATTAAAAAGATCATTCATCATGATCAAGTAGAATTCATCCCAGGGACACAAGGGTGGTTCAACATATGCAAATCAATAAATGTGATACATCCTACTAACAGAATGAAGGACAAAAACAATATTATCATTTCAATTGATGTTAGAAAAGCATTCAATAAAACTCAACATCCTTTCTTGATAAAAAGAATCTCAAAAAACAGTATTGAAAGAAAATACATCAAAATGACAAAAGCTATATATGACATATCCACAGCTGGTATAGTGCTGAACAGGGAAGAACTGAAAGCCTTTTCTTTAAGATCTGGAACAAGATAAGGATGCTCACTTTCACCACTGTTATTAAACATAGTACTGGAATCCCTAGCTATAGAGAAATTAAACAAGAAAAAGAAATAAAGGGCATCCAAATTGGAAAGGAAGAAGTCAAGTTAGCATTGTTTACAGATGATATTGCCTTAGGTTTTAGAAATCATAAAGCCTCCACCAAAACACTGTTAGAATTGAACAAATTCAGTAAAATTGCAGGATACAGGATCAACATACAAAAATCTGTAGCACTTCTCTATGCCAACAGCAAATAATCTGAAAAAGAAACCAAGAATATATTTCCAATTACAAGAGTTACAAATAAAGTAAAATATCTAGGAAAACCTTAACCAAAGAAGTGAAAGATCTCTACAATGAATGCTATGAAACATTGATGAAAAAATTATAGAGGACTCAAAAAAAAAAAGGGAAAGATACTTTATTTTATGTTCATGGATTTAAAGAATAACTATTGTTAAAATGCACATACTCCCCAAACCAATCTACAGATTCAATGCAATGCCTATCAAAATATTAATAATATTCCTTACAGAAAAAGAAACAAAAATCCTAAAATTTATATGAAACCACAAAAGACCCAAAGTAGTCAAAGCCATCCTGAGCAAAAACAAGAAAACTAAAGAAACCATATTAAGTGACTTCAGAATATACTACAAATCTATAGAAATTAAAACAGCATGGTATAAGCATAAAAACAGACACACAAAACAATGGAACAGAATTGAGAACTCAAAAGTAAATATACACATCTACATTGAACTCATTTTTGACAAAGGTGCCAAGAACATACGTTAGTGAAATGACAGTCCCTTCAGTAAATGGTGCTGGGAAATCTGGATATCTGTATACAGGTGAATGAAGCTAGTCCCCTATTTCTAGCCCTATAAAATAATCAAATAAAAATGGACTAAAGACTTAAATCCAAGATCAGAAAGTATGAAAACACTAGAAGAAAAGATTGGGCAAACACTCCAGGACATTGGTTTGGACACAGATTTCCTGAGCAATACCTCAAAAGCACAAGCAACCAAAGCAAAAATGGACAAATGAAATCAAATTAAGCTAAAAAGCTTTGCATAGAAAAGGAAACAACCAACAAAGTGAAGAGACAATCCACAGAAGGGGAGAAGATATTTGCAAACTACTCATCTGACAAGGGATTAATAACTAGAATATATAAGGAGCTCAAATAACTCAATGGGGAAAAATTCAAATAATCTGATTAAAAATGGGAAAACATCTGAATAAACATTTTTTTTATTTCATATTATGGGGGTACAAATGTTAAGGTTACATATATTGCCCTTGCCACCCTACCCCCTGCCGAGTCAGAGCTTCAAGCCTGTCAATCCTTCAGGTGGTGCACATCGCACTCATTATGTAAGTATACACCCATCCCCTCCTCCACCCTCCCACTTGCTCACCACCTGATAAAAAAATTTTTTTTGGCATTTTGGTTACACTTTGTATCTTTGCCTCTCCATAAGAAGGGTTAGAGGTATGCCCTTTCCCTCTGCAATGCTCACCACATCCCTAAGATGTGGGTCTACCGCCCTCCTGAATCCCTGGTTAACACTAGCACTACTTGAGCACCATAGTTTTAATCACTCAGTACCAATTTGATGGTGAGTACATGTGGAGCCCATTTTCCTGATCTTGTGTCGCCTCACTTTGGATAATGGGTTTAAGCTTAATTCAGGATAGTACAGGCAGTGCTAGTACGCTGTCATTTCTTAGAATTGAGTAATATTCCATTGTGAACATATACCAAATTTTGGTTATCCACTCATGAATTGACAGGCACTTGGGTTGTTTCCATGTCCTTGCAATAGTAAATTGTGCTGCCATAAACATTTGGGTGCAGATATCTTTATAATATAATGTCTTATGCTCTTTTGGGTGGATGCCCAACAATGCTATTGCTGGGTTGAATGGTATTTCTATATCTAGCTGTTTGAGGTATCTCTAAATTCTTTTCCACAAAGGTTGCACTAATTTGCAGTCCCATCAGCAATGTAAGAGTGTTCATGTCTCTCCACATCCCAATGAATAGACATTTCTTAAAATAAGACATACAAAAGACCAACAGGTAAATATCCTGAGAAAATATCCAACATCAGTCATCAGAGAAATGCAAATAAGGACTACAATGAGATATCATCACAATCCACTTAAAATTGCTTTGATGCAGAGGATAGGCAATACTGAGTGCTGTAGAGCATGTGAAGAAAGGGGAACCCTCCTATTCTATTGGTGAAAATGTGAATAAATACAGTCATTATGGAGAACAGTGTGGAGTTTCCTCAAAAAGCAAAAAAAGAGAACTGCCACATGATCCAACAATCTTATTGCTGGATATATATCCAAAAGAAAGAACATCAGTATATCAAAGAGATATCTGCACTCCCACGCTTATTACCACACTATTCACAATAGCCAAGGTATGAAATCAACTTATATGCCCATCGATGGATGGATGGATGGATGGATGGATGGATGGATGGATGGATGGATGGATGGAGAAAATGTGGTATATATGTACAATGGAATAGTATTCAGCCATAACAAAGAATGAAGTCCTATCATTTGCAACCACATGGATGAAACTGGAGGACATTATACTAAGTGAAATAAGCCAGGCATAGAAAAATAAATTTTACATGTTCTCACTCATTTGTGGGAACTAAAAAGTTTTAAAAAATGAACTCATGGAATGAGAGGAATAATGATTACCAGAGGTTGGAAAGGGTATCATGAAGTGGGGATTAAGTGGCATAGTTAATGGCTATACAAATATACTTAGAATGAATAATATCTGGTATTCAGTAGCACAATAGGGTGACTATAGTTAATAATTTATTTCACATTTTAAAATAACTAAAAAAGTGGAATTGAAATGTTCCTAACACAAATGATAATTGCTTGAGGTGATGTATACCCTAATTACCCTGATTTGATCACTACACGTTATATGCCATTATCAAAACATCACATGTACCCATAAATGTATACAACTATTATGTACCCATAATAATTAAAAATACAAAATTAGAAATAGTTCTATATGTTGCTAAATTAATATCTATGAATTTTTAAACATACATTTTATAGTCAATAATTAGTAAAAATTATTCTGTTAGCAAAAATTAAAAAGATGCATCTTTATTTTTGTCAATGAATGCATTATTGAAATTATAAAAATAATAGCCTATATTAATGCTTCCAGTTGAAAAGTTAACAGCTTTTCATGAAAAAATAATTAGGTGCTTTTAAAATTACATAGTTAAGGGAGTTAGGAGCAATTCTTTGGGTTTAGGTAGGCTTTCAGAATTTGGATGTATTGGTTTACTTGGTCTGCATGACACTAACAACTAGATATTTGGGAACGTGGCTAAATGAAATATTTCACTTTCTTTCTATATAGCTTATAAATTGTACATACAGTTACTTTTTTGCAATCCCCAAAATACAACTATAGTGAATACACATGCACACCTGTGTGGATATGTATTATGTATGTACATTTAATTTTAAGTTAAAGATCAATTTCATATTGTTACTGAAACCTATTCTTAATAAGACATTAACGTGTTAAAGTATTGTGTTAAATCTACTCCTTAAACTAAAATAGGGCCAGATAAGTAAAATAAGTTAATGCATTAGGTGACCCTCTGTCATAGTCCATTTGTGCTTCTATAACAATATACTTGAGAATGGATAATTTGTTTTCTCACAATCCTGAAATTTGGGAAATCCAAGATCAAGGCATTAGCATGTTCCATGTTGGTGAGGGCCAGTCTCTGTGCTTCTAAGACAGTGCGTTGTTGCTGTGTCTCACATAGCAGAAGGTGAAAAGGCAAAAAGTGCCTGAGCTATTTCTCTCCAGCCTTTTGACAAGGGACTCATCCATTCCTGAGAGCCTTTCCAAAAGGCCCCACCTCTCAACACCACCACAGGGAGGGTTAAATTTCAACTTGAATTTTGTAGGGGACACACTCTAACCATAACTCTCCCTTACTCTATCTTCTGTTTTCCTACATTTCTTAGGGAAGTATTTCTCTACAATTGGAGAAACGATAATGCAATCCTAATAACAAAAGATGACAGACACTTTGCTTATTCGCCAAGGACCATTGTGGACAGGAGGGATTTGTGGCAAAAGGGAGAATTAATGCTGATGCTCCCACTATTTGCTGTCAAATTTTAAAAAGCAACCAGACGTATAGACATTTGTCTGAAATTCCTTGATTTTTAAATGCTGACAATACTTTGATTTTTAAAAATATACTGTATAGACCAAACAGAGCACATCTACAGGCTGGATTCAATCTGTGCTATAGTTTCTGAAATGTGATTTAGAGACTGATTCCTTGGTATGACATGGTTATAATCTTTGAGACTTATAATGCTGTCTTCTCACTTGAGCAGGAAAACAAACAATATTTTTATAGTTATCATTATTTCCTCTCCCTCATGCTGGTGTAGTTTTATATTGTTGCCTTTTAGCCAATGTTCTGAATTTCTTTGCTTGTTTTAAGTTCCTCCAATACCAATGTCTTTGAAAATTCTAGTTTCCAACTGCTTTTCTCAGTTTACTGTCATATCCTATGTTTGTAGATTATTTGGATGAGTGGGTCCAATGTGTTTTAACTAAAAGTACTCACAACATTCAGATCATAAATTAGACCTGCAGTTTCTAAATGAATTTTAACTTGGGCATTTAACCTACCTGTGAATTGTATTTTCTCCTTAAAAAAATATAAACTGTTGAATGATAATTGCTAGTTCCTCAGCCACATGTGGTAGTAGGCTTAAAGATTTTTATTTTCCTTGGAAACTACTACTACTTATAAAGCTCATCCATCATACGTAATGAGAGCTGTCAGGAATATTTAGTGAGAAATAGCTGCTTGATATGCTAATAGCAGCCCCTTAGTGAATTAATTTTGTTCTGCTTCTTGACATTAATGGTTTTCATAATCTAATGAATGATGTGTGCAATAGAAGTAAGGCCACAGGGAAAGATCATATAAAGTTAAAGTAGGAAAAATCTTTATCAGTATTTGCATTCATTTAGTAGAATGCATTTTATGTATACCCATATTTACCTTGACTTTTATTGGTTTTCATTTTAAGGTATCATTTGGAGTTGGGGATTCTAGTTTCCTTACTGCCAGTTTGCCTTTCCTAATACTGCAGTAGCTTTGGTATCTGCACTTTGGTCTGTTTAGCAAAAATGCTAGTAAGGTGTCATTTCTTACATTCTTCCTTAGAAGTAGATGAGAATTTTGAATCCTTAAGATGCTACTGATTTATAAGGAAAAAAAACAGTTGGAGCCATGAAAGTATTGATGGAATCAATAATAATTTAATTGGTTAAATCAGGAGTAGCATTCTGAGCTCTTTATTATCTAGAGCTATGTGTGTGGTTAATTTATATGAACTTCCTTCACAAGCATGGCTTTAAAAATAGGATAGAGGTACATTTGTCAGGGACAGTTAAGTAGGGTGCCGCCTGAGAGTAGAGACGCAAACGACCTCTCAAGGTCCCTTCCAGTCTTGTGATTTTATGAATCTATAGTAATTAAAATGGAGTCACCCAAATCAGTAGTTATGAAAGGGCATTGTAAGTGCTTACAAGGTTATAGATACAAACAAATCTTAAATCAAGGGAGTCTGTAACATATCTCAGCAGGTTTCAATTTCATTTGTAAAACAAAGTATTTAAAAGAAATATTATAATTTATTTAAATGCATTAAAATGAACACATTTTAAACTCCAAACAAATCATAATTCTTTAGCTAATGAAGGATTGGTATATTTAGAATGCATTTTTTTTTTTTTTGCTAAGCCTATCTTGTATGAATTGTATTATTGTGAAAAAGCAGTACATTTTTAGAAAGATAAGACATAAGAAGTATCTTAATTTTTAGGTTATGGAAAACAGGGACTTTTTTCAAGCAGAGGAAAAGAAATTCTATTTAAATATTTAGGTTTTTTTTAATTTTTATTTTTATTTTATTTGTTTTTTGGCATATTATGGAGGTACAGATTTTAAGGTTTCAATAAATGCCCTTTCCCTCCCTCCCCCCACAAGTCTGAGTCTCCAGCATGACCATCCCCCAGATGGTGCACATCTCACTCATTACGTATGTATATACCCGCCCCCCTACCCCCTGCCCAATACCCTATTACTGTAGTACATATGTGTCCACTTAGGTGCTGCTCAGTTAATAACAGTTTGCTGGTGAGTACATCTGGTGCTTGTTTTTCCATTCTTGGGATACTTCACTTAGTAGTATGGGTTCCATCTCTAACCAGGAAAATATAAGATGTGCTATATCACCATTGTTTCTTACAGCTGAATAGTACTCCATGGTATACATGTACCACATTTTATTAATCCATTCTTGGATTGATGGACACTTGGGCTGTTTCCACAGCCTTGCAATTATGAATTGTGCTGCTATAAACATTCGAGTGCATGTGTCTTTTTTGTAGTGTGTCTTTGGATCTTTTGGGTAGATGCCCAGCAATGGGATTGCTGGATCAAATGGTAGATTCACTTGTATCGCTTTAAGGTATCTCCATATTGCTTTCTACAGAGGTTGAACTAATTTGCAGTCCCACCAGCAGTGTAGGAGTATAGAATTTTTTTATTTCCATCTTCATTTCTTCATTTATGAAGTAATCATTTAGTAGGAGGTGTTTAATTTCCACATTTTTGTGTAGAAATGTGTGTTTCTGTTAGGGTTGATTTCTACTTTTATTCCACTGTGATCTGAGAAGGTATAAGGTATGATTTCTATATTTTTAAATTTCTTGAGATTTACTTTGTGTCCTAGGATATGGTCAATCTTAGAGAATGTCCCATGAGCTGATGAGAAGAACGTATATTCAGTGGATTTTGGGTAGAATGTCCTGTAGATGTTAGTCAGACCCAGTTATTCCAAGGTTTTGTTTAAGTCCATTATTTCTTTATTAATTTTCTGTTTGGAGGATCTGTCTCGTGCCGTCAGTGGGGTGTTGAAATCTCCGGTGATTATGGAGTTGCTATTAATCCATTTGCTTAGCTCCAGTAAGGTTTGCTTTATGAAACTGGGTGCACCTAAGTTGGGTGCATATATATTTAAAATTGTTATCTCTTCTTGTTGGACTGTGCCCTTCACCATTATATAATGACCCTCTTTGTCTTTCATTATTTTTGTTGGTTTAAAAACTAAATCGTCTGAAATTAGAACTGCCACACCAGCCTTCTTTTGGCTTCCACTTGCCTGGAATACTGATCTCCACCCTTTTACTTTTAGTCTATATGCATCCTTGCAGGTTAGATGTGTTTCGTGAAGACAGCATAGACTTGGCCTGTATTTTCTTATCCATTCAGTCAGCCTATGTCTCTTGAGTGGAGAGTTTAAGCCATTCACATTTACTGAGAGAACTGATAGGTAAGGTACATTACTGTTCATTCTGTTGGGTTGGATGTTGTTGCTTTGATTTCTCTCTTTAGCCATTGTATTATCTGGCCTTTAATCTTTTGGTTTTGGTTGTTTTTATATTCTTGAGTTTTTATTATGGTGTTCTGTGCGTAACACTGTTTTGAGTACTTCTTGTAGGGCTGGTCTTGTCTTGGTGAATTCTCTGAGACTTTGCTTGTCTGAGAATGTCTTTATTTCTCCTTCATATATGAAGCTTAGTTTTGCAGGGAATAAGATTCTAGGGTGGGCATTGTTTTGTTTCAGAAGAGTGAGAATGGGGCCCCAGTCTCTCCTTGCATGTAAAGTCTCATTAGAGAAGTCTGGTGTTATTCGAATTGGCTTTCCCTTGTATGTCACTTGCTTCTTTCGTCTTACAGCTCTTAGAAGGGCCTCTTTAGGTGATATTTTGGTCAGTCTGATGACTGCATGTCGTGATGTCTTCCTGTTTGCATTGAATCTCCCTGGGGTCCTCTCAGCCTCTTGAACTTGTATGTCGAGATTTTGAGCAAGGCCTGGGAAATTTTCCTCTATTATATCTTCAAATAGCTTGTCCAACCCTTCGGTTTTGTCCTCTTCCCCTTCTGGTAACCCTATGACCCTCACATTAGGTTTCTTCACATAATCCCACATCTCTTGTAGGCTTTGCTCTTTTCTCTTGTTTCTCTGCTCTATCTCTGTGACGGTTTTATTTAGTTGGAGGATGTTATCTTCAATCTCTGAGATTCTTTCTTCTGTTTGATCTACCCTGTTCTTGAGACTTTCCACTGTATTTTGTAGTTCCCTGAATTGATTCTTCATTTCTAGGAGTTCAGTTAAAGTTTTCTTCATTGTGTCTATTTCTTTAGTGAACTTTTGTTCTAGGTCCTGGAGGCTTTTTGTGGTTTCTTTGTGTTGGTTATTGAGTTGTTGTTGCAGTTCGGTGAGTGTTCTTATGATCCACATACGAAATTCCTCTTCTGTCATTTTGGTTGCCTGATTTGGGTTGATGTCCGTTTCTAGGGGGCTGGTGCTTCTCTTTGGGGGTGTGTTTTCCATTTGGTTCTTCATATTTCCTGAGTTCTTTTGCTGATTTCTTCCCATGTCGATCAGTTGTTGTTTCTTTCCTTTAGGTTTCTGTTTGGGTATTCACAAGCCTTGTTTAGATTTTGAGTCATTAGGTGGTGTCTGTGGGTGAGATTCGACCACTCCCTGTATAATGAGTCAGTTGGTGCCATGAAAAGGCTGTGCAGGATGCCATCCCTGTCAGTAGGTGGCGCTTGCTTGGAGGAACAGGCTATGCTGTTGTTTTTGTGTCCTGTTATCAGCTCTTGTTCTGGGCGGAGCTGGGTTGGGTAAGCCTGCCCTCAGGCACCACCAATGCCGTTAGCAGGGGTCAACGTTTTGTTCTCTGTTTCCAGGAAAAGCTGTCAGGGTGGGGCTGGAATGGTCCTGCTCAGCCAGAAAGTCTGTGTGTGGGGGTGGGGCTGTCTGAGACCTACAGTCTGGAGTGGGCCTCGCTTCTTTCCATGCTCCCCAACTCCGCAGCTATTCCTGGACCTCTGCCAGCAGGCCAGACCACACAACACCAGGCCTCCCCGGACTGTGATGCCGGGCAGGGAGGTTCCCTGCGCAGGAACGCCACCTGGGCTGGGCGCACGGCCTCCCTTTGGGAGGGGGGGTTGCCCTCTAGGACGCTGATCTGTCCCTGGAGGCACACACACCTCAGCAGGCTGTTCACAAATATCCCTTCTGTGCCCCGGGCAATGCTAGCACTCGGTGCAGGGGATCTGGTCTGCAGGTCCGACCTCTGGGTCCCAGAGTTCAAACTGTATCCCCACCAGGGAGAGGAGTTCCGGTCCCAATTCACCCACAGGGAGCCCAAGCTGTGTCTGTGTCTCTCAGTCTCTGAGTCGGCACCGTTCTCCTGGGAACACCGTGCCAGCAGCACCTGGGAGGGCTGACGGGTAGGGAGCTCAAAGTCTGAGTTCCCCTTAGTCAGCTGTAGGGTCACAAAAGGGAAGGTCCCGTTCCCTGGAGGTGCCTCCGGCTGGTGGCTGTATTGTCTCTCTGGGCAGCCGCGGGTAGGGTCGGCGGAGGGGAGGAGGAGGCAATATGGCGCCTGCCGCGTGGCTCGGGAATGTGCACACGGAGGTGCCCCGAGGGATTTGTGAGTCTGGTGCTGCGTCCGCTACAGGCTCACCACTAGCTGGCGGCGGCCGTCTCTGGGCTGGTGTCCGCAGGTCTCTCCACCTGCTGGGGAGCCCACCAGCAGTCCCAAATGCAGGGGAGGGGAAAGGTGATTTATCCACCTACCCTTCCCGCTGGTCTCCCGGCTGCTCCGGGGTCTCAGCTTCCAGTTCTCCTCCGCAGCCTCCTCCCATGGAGTCTCCCAGGGTCTCAGGTACCCCTCCTTCCGGCCCTCATCTGCTGTATGCTCACTTTCTTACTTCTGTTTTCTAATTTCTGCTAGAATCTGTCTTTTATGCAGAGACACTCTTTCTGGTGGTGTTTGTCATCCGCCATCTTGATCTTCCCAATATTACGTTTTTAATAAAACAAGTGAATAAAATTCATAGGTAACAATGAGCTAATAAACTTCCTCATTTGTGGTATTTTTATAGCCCTCACTTTTTGTTTCAGTTCTATAGAAGCTTTTGTGTTTTGTGCAGCAGTTTTGCAATTGGGAAGTAAGTACTACCTAATTTTATATTTATATTTCTTTTATGTCCTCTGCTTGCATCATGTGTGAGTATGTTTTATGTGACCAACCATGTTGTGAGTATCTAAGCAGACTACATATCTTTGAATGCCTGTCCGATAGATCCTCTGGTTAGAACCAAGATTCGCTAGCCATATGATGTGACGATGGCTGAGGTATTTATACTGCAGTTTCCTCAAGCACGTAGTGGGGACTATAATGGTACCTTTATTGAAGAATTGCTATGAGATTTAAAAGATAAAAATATTTAGAACAAGGCCTTTACATATTAGTGCTCAGTACATATTGGCTATGTTTATTCTTTTCACAAATATGCCTACTAAGATAAAATCCTTGATCTCATGGAATTTACATTCTCACGGTCTTAGAGCAGTTATTACTGTTAGGTCATACTATGAGATACTGAAAGGTGTTCACTAACTGTTGACTAAATGAATGAAAGGATGAATGATGAATGAGTGAATAAATGAAAGAATATCTAAACTGTGACCTGATTTCTCTTATGTGCAAGGCAGAGTGAACAAACAACATGTGTGTTAACTCACCGCAGAGAAAATAGGCCATCAGCCTCAGAAGTGAGTATGATCTGGTATCCACATCCATGCTTATTCAGCAGTGTTTGATAAAGCCAGAGTGGAAAGCGCATTAGGGAAGAAGGCCTGACTGTGAGCACATCAGAATGTCTTTCACTGTGTAGAGGAGCGCAACAGTCCCTGCGCGTCCGCTATTTGGCTTATAGGGTATCAAGGACTTCTGATAAGCTTTTGGTAGAAAAATAATCTTCCCTCAGGAACATCTGAAAACTCACTATTAGCAAACTGTCCCTTGGTTTGCATGTGGTTACCCAGTTTCTTTAAACATCATTTGCTGAAAAAACCTGTTCTTTCTCTGTTGAATTGTCTTGGCACTTTTTTTGAAAATAAATGTAAAGACTTAGTTCTGCTGTCTCAGGCATCAGTTTTATCCCATCGGTCTACGGTTATCTTTATCCCAGTACCACGGTGTTGCGAGTACTGTAGCTTTGTGGTAAGTTGAAATTAGGAGGTGTGAGTAACCCAAATTTGTTCTTTTTTAAGGTGGTTTTGTCTATTCTGGGTCTCTTGAATTTCCATATGAACGTTAGTATAAGTTTATCAGTTTTGGCAAAAATGCCAACTGCTCTTTTCATGTGGAGTGTGTTGAATCTGTACTATTGTCATCTTAATAATATTCTTCCAATTTATAAACATGGAATGTCTTTCTATTTTTTAAAAGTTATCTTTAATTTCTTTCAACAATGCTTTGCAGTATTCAGTGTACACATTTTGCATCCTTTTTGTTAAGTTTGTTCCTAACTAGATTAGTTTTTATACTATTATAAATGAAGATTTTTCTTAATTTAATTTTTATATTTTTATTGTTAGTATGTGAGAATAGCATTGATTTTTGTGTATTGATCTTATATCCTATAACCTTGTGGTGCTCATTTAACAATTCTGATTGTGTGTGTGTGTGTGTGTGTATTCCTTGGGATTTTCTATCGAAGACAATGTATAAAAATAGTTTTATGTTTTCCTTTCCAATTTGGATACTCTCTATTAATTTTTAAAAATATGAATATTACCAAACCTTCTGTGAGGCATAACACATTTAACCACCAACATTTAAAGATATTGATTGTATCAGTTATTTCTGAGTTACAAGAAAGGTAGAGGCAAGAGATAATTCTAAATTACATGATAAAAAGGAATCAATGTAAGAAGCAATAAGGGCACAGGTGACCTAGATAGCTTAACTTCACTCTTTCCCTAGATGGGTTGAGTTCCTTGCCTAACTGGTCTCAGTGTCTGTCTTTAGAGAACTTGAGAGGTATGGTAGAGCTCCATGCATCATCATTTACTAAGGTTTCATAAAAGAGGAAATTTATGAGTAGTTTTGATTACTAATTTGTAAACCTTATCCATTCTATCAACAGATTTAATTGGTGTTTCCATTTTCAATAAGAAATGCTAGCTCATGTAAGACAATTAAATCCATATTTCACATCATAATTCTGAGTCATTGCATCAACTCTTATAAAATATAAATCTATCACATCTATTACATTCATTTCATCCATGAATTATGTAATTCAATTGAGAAAGTAATGAAATTTGCCTGACATGACTGACTTTTTCACAAAGGCAGCATCAGGCTCATTACTCATGTTTCTATTATATTTCACTCATTTGTAGTTATTTTGGTTAATAGTTTATGAATGATTCCACAGGAGATTGAGACTTGGCTTTTAGACAGTCTAGGTAGGAATTCCCAGATAAAGTTTGCAATGAGCTTCTTCTGCTCATTGATATTTTCTTAATTAGCTTTTTCCAAAGTAATAGAATATTAATAAAAAATTACATTAATTGGTTTTTCTTAAAGATTGGGAAATATTCAAAATTCATTATTATGTAAATATAACATTTTTTGGTTACATGCATACTAACCTTTATCAACATGCATATATTTATAAATCATTATGTGCAAAATATATCTGGTATTTGTCACAGAATATGTCTCTTGAATGTATTGTTTAAGTCTCTCTTATTCTGATATGGAAAAGTAAAACCAAGCAAACAAAGTGAATTATTAAGAGACTATTATATACCAGGAATTATGTGGCATTCAAAGGTATACAGTATCTGATTTCTGCTTTTGAGAAGGTTAGATCATCTATTTAATCTTTAAAAAACTTAATGTATTTTATTCATTTATTTTAAGGAATGAATGTAATGTCTGATAGTCACTGTTTATTTTTTATTATAATATAGTATCATCTTATTTAAAATCAATTCTATCATTCTGAATGTATCATTTTTTTCATTTTTAAACTTTTTATTAACTATTTCAAATTATATAAAAATAGAATAAAACAATCAATTTCCATGTACTCATCACCCAATTTCAACAATTATTGTTTCATGGTAATTCTTTAATAAATATTTTACTACTTCTTAAAAATAATCTTGGCACCATTATAGGATTTTAATCATAATTTCTTAATACCAAATATCTAGTCAATCATCACATTTCCAATTGTCTTATAAATGTTATAAGTTTTTTTGATTGCTTGCCTAAGTGTCCAAATAAAGCACACACATTTGATTGGTTTGTATGTTGCTTGTCTCTTTTTATCTATAGATTTCCACTCTATTTTTTTCTCTTACAATCTATTTTTTGACAATACAAGGTCATATGATCTACAGTGTTTTCTACAGTTTAAATTTTGCTGATCGTGTTCCTTATTGATTAATGATATGATTAACGTATTCTAATATATTATTAATATATTCTAGCATAAGATTAATTTTGTTCTATTATCTATACTCATTATTTATTGGTAGTTGAATCTAGTGGACTGAAAAGATCAGGAGTAACTTTTTTTTTTGGCAAGTCACTTCATGGGTGGTGGTGTGTTCTTTCCTTAGAAGGCACAAAATACTACATAGCTTGCTTTTTGTGGTGGTAGTAACTGCTGATGTTCAATCTCTAGATCCATTAATTTGTTACAATATACCTGAATTTATACATGCATATCTGTGTGTATCTACATTTTAATAGACAGATATGTACACAAAAACATGTGCATATATATACATGTATGTATATGTATGTGTATGTATATATATATATACACATACACACACACACATATATACACAAACACACACACACACACAGAAATTGTCTCACTTACCAACTTGGAATATGTGCAATACATGTCTACTATAAGTGGGGAGCCCACTTGTGCATAAAGAAATATTGTGGTTTTGGTTTCTTATGAGTGATTTTTCCATTCACTGGGTCAGACAGATGCTATTAATATTTTCCTTGCTTGCTTTCCCCACACAAGCTTATAGGGTAATTTTTTTCCATTCCATCATGGGCACTAACCTCTCCTATGCTTACCCCTACCCATAATGTCTTACTATAAAACACTCATAAACCATTAGTCATAAATTGCTGTTTACTACTCTGGTTTTGAATTATCTCTTCATCAATCAGGGATATCATATCCCTCCTTTTGAGCTTAGCTATTAAAAACACAATATTAGCCGGGCGCGGTGGCTCACGCCTGTAATCCTAGCACTCTGGGAGGCTGAGGCAGGCGGATTGCTTGAGGTCAGGAGTTCGAAACCAGCCTGAGCAAGAGCGAGACCCCGTCTCTACTATAAATAGAAAGAAATTAATTGGCCAACTAATATATATATAAAATTAGCCGGGCATGGTGGCGCATACCTGTAGTCCCAGCTACTCGGGAGGCTGAGGCAGCAGGATTAGTTGAGCCCAGGAGTTTGAGGTTGCTGTGAGCTAGGCTGACGCCATGGCACTCACTCTAGCCTGGGCAACAAGCGAGACTCTGTCTCAAAAAAAAAACAACACAATATTATGTGTAATATTTGTTTGTGTTTGAGAGTTGATGTTTTCCCCCATCATCTCAGTCAGCCATTTTTCCTAATTTACTCAACATATTGTATGTGTGTATAACATTTTTCCTGAGATCAGATATCTTTTAAATGTCTAAACATATGATGGAATATAAATATATTTTTCTTTGAAAAATTTCAATTATTCATATATAACATCTATTAGTTTTAAGTAATGTGACTGAAGATTTAATTTATTATCATTTAACCTAATGTACTTTAATTTTATAAAATTCATATTGTAAGATGATATAAACTATTAAAATGTACATATCAAATAAAAAACTGAGACACAAGACATCTGCAGTTACCTGAAGATATTTAAAAACATGCCTTCCTACATATTAATTTCTTTATGCAAATCCTAATATGAATGATTAATCCATGAGTTAGGATTAAATAATGAACTATTTTTAATATTCTATAGTAAGTCAATTTCAAAACTAAATTTCACAAAATTCATGCTGCTATTTTTTTTGGAATGACTCATTTTTGCAATGAGCACCACACTTGACCCATTGTTCTGGTAAAAGTACTGTAGCTCAGCTCACAGGAATGTCTTACCCCTTCAGTAGTTGCTGATTCCTTTACATCACCTGTTAATACCACTTTGTGTGCTATGAGTTTTTGAATTCCTACACTTCTAAAATGATAGGCTATGGAGGAATCATTTACACTGAAATTGAATATTTATTATAGCAGGCTGCTAATTTTTAAAGTTCAATAGCTCTCTAATGGTACTCATAAGAGATGTAACTAAGCCTAAATTATTATTTTGTAATAAGTACAGAGGTGAATGTTCTTATCTTTTTTCTTACCTAATAGGAAGGAACATTGTAGATGTCTTTACATCATCAATATCTAAGATAAAATCAGGTATATTTCTATTTTGTAGACCCATCAGATCTGTGATACCATCAGATACATATTTAATAATTCATTTAATGACTTGTTGGTCAAAAGCAAAGAGGTTCAATTCTTTTTCCTTTATCAGTTGTCAAAAACATGGAGCATGCTACCATTTAAAAACAGATGTGTATGTCAGGTTATGTCCCTACGTGTTATATTGGCAGCAAAACATACAGAAAAGGCAAACAAGCAGAATTAAACAGGGGTTTGATTTTAGGGAGCCAAACTGTGACTCCCTGGGAAAGGAGTTGTGTATTTCACATATCTTCGCACTGTATACCCACTGCAGGGCTCTCTTGGCTCTGAACAGTAAGAAAAATACGATTGTCAGGAGGAACCACAGGAAGAATAACACTGGATAGCAATAACACATAAGAACTAGTCTGGACTTGAATGACTTGTGATACAGCTGAGTGAAGAAAATATCTACTTAGTACAAAAGAAATGTCATGTATGGTTTCAGAAAACAAACAAAAAGCAAAGCTAACAGCACAGGCTATGAGCTGGTTATCACAATCACAGCATTCCAGTATGATTTCCTAAACTAATTTGTTGTTACCTGATGAAAGGGAACAAAACAGAAAAAGAATCCCCAGCATGTCACCTTTCATTAAAGTTGTGTTTGTCTGAGATTTTGTTATTTGCAATTGCTCATCTGTTAAATTAGAAGTTTTAATTCTTCACAGTTTGTCACCTTTTAAATTCTGCTCTGTTCACATGCACTTTTTTTCGTAAATACAAAGAAAGTTGAAAATGCAATTTAAAAGCAAATTAAGTTATGCCAGCTGCTAAAATAAAAAAAAAAAAACAAAACTCTGTCATCTGCATTATGTATGCTTTAAAAAATGAACTAGCCTTGTTTTTTTCTAAAGCATAACATTAACCAAAGGAATGGGTTGCTAATATTTTAAAGGTCTTTCTTCTGTCATTTCCTTCCTTCCATTATATGCTAGAGGACATTAATGATTTGAAATAAGCAAAAATAAGGAGAAAATCTATATTAATAGATATTAAAGGAAAGGAAAATAAAAAATATATAACAAATAGAAAATATAAAATGAAATAATATATAATAAGTGAGTGACAAAAAAGAAAAGTAGGTACATGATACTTCCAGGGAGTTTACCAAATTATAAAATTATAAGTGCTCAAGACACATGAAAAATAATCAACATCTCTAATAGTAAAAAAAATACAAATTAAAACCAAGTGGTGAAAATTATTTGTGTTGCAAAATTTTTAGAAGTTAAGAGGCAGTGTTGACAAAGAGCATTGAAAAATGAGCTCTCTTAGGTACTTTTGATGAGAATCTGAATTGTTATAACATTTTGCAGTGTTTATTAATACTTAGGACTATATCCCTGGAGACATATAATGATACATACACATATGTATGTATCAAAACCTCAAAACTCTATATCTGCAGAGGAATGGTTAAATGAATTGTGATACATCTCTATAAGTAGTATGCAAACTTTTTCTTCTTTAAGTAAATTCAGTCTGTGTGTACCACCCTAGAGAAATTGCCATGATCAAATAAGTGTAAAAACAAGTTGTAGACCTATATGTGCAGCTTTTCTCATTTGTTACTGGGAAAGAAAAAAAGTTTTGTTTTTTTTTTAATATGTGTGTGTGTATATATATGTGTATGTGCATACATATATAATTACCAACATATTTATATATATGATTACCTGCATGTTTAATGTCTTTACACATATGCTAAAAATTCTGTGGTTTATTGTTATCTCTCTATATACTAAAGACTATCTTGTGTTTTGATTTAACTATTTAAGGGAATATTTTAGATGGGTGTAATTCATGGGAAAGAAGAAAGTTTAGTGAGAGATGGAGAGGTAAAGAGAAAAGTTAGTGGCATATATATTGACTAGTTAATAGTGATCACCATGAGAGATCTTTTGAGGTTAAGTGGTGGGGTTAAGTGATGGGCTAAGGACAAGTGTGAGGGTCTTTTACTCTTTTAAGTATATAAGGCAAATAAAAACAAAAAAATGGTGCAGCTCGTTTCCTTTATTAAAAACATGCTTATTTGCAAGAATCTTGTGACAATTACTATGAATATAAAGTATTAATTGTATTTTATATAGAAGAACAGAGAATTAATAAATATTCACTACTACCACATGTACTGTTTGGGCTATCACCCTGATATAGCCATTCCTGACGCCTGGAACTGCTAGGGATTATCAGAAACATATATCAGGGCAGGATTTTGAAATTACTTAATAGAAGAAAATTGTAATTAGTTTTTAGATCTTGTACAGAGATAGAAGACCCAGAAATATTTTGTGTGAAAGAGTTTAGGGATATAGAGAGTTCGGTGCATTGAATCATCCCAGAGAAGTAATGTTATTTTAACTCCTCTTTTTCATCCTTATGGGTGTTTTAGTGTGACTTACAGGCCATTATCCTTTCATTGTTATCATACAATAACATAAATATTTTAAATAAATTGAATGTGCTAATTAAGAATGCACTTTTCATAATCTGTCATGGGATTAGTTAAAAAAATAAAAATAATAAGAAAAAATAATGTTTGTGTTTTCAGAAAGCTCCTAGTTTCCCACCAATAAAATGACAAGGCACAAATGAGGAAGGATAGGATTCTGCAATTTGTGTTACCAAGTTTCCAAGTAATAACAAAGCCTGATTGTTAAGTTAAGCATTGAACTCCATATTACAACACTTACATGCATAAATTTTGTGTTTAACATTGTACTGTTCATTCATTTTGAGTGCATGTTGAAACTAGTGCAGCCTAGGACAAATGGAAAATAAAATTAGGTTATTTCAGTTTGCTTAATTTTGCTTCAAACTATCTTATCTGTTAGTAATTCTTTTGAGAATATCAAGCACCCAACTAACACATTGCATTGAGTGATAATCCAGCATTATAATCATTTGGACAGAAAAGAATGTAGGAGTGAGGAGAAAAAAAGGTGTTTGCATTTGAATTTCTAATTTTTTTTCTTGATTTTGGTTTCTTGTTGCCGGCTTTTTGTATTTCTTATCAATAAACTTACTGGAACATATTTATTGTTTTTCTAAAAAAAGATAGGCCAAGAGCAGTGTGAATTATAGCCAATATTTCCTTTTTAGAGAGGGCCTTCTACATCCCACATCATTCAACTTGGAAAAGGGTGACTTGGGGAACAATTGCTCTGAACCTAAAGCTTTTCAAAGCTTTGACACAAGATTGAAGGACTTGGGGGAAAGAAAAAAATTAGACCCTGAAAATCTTCCTTGCTTTTGTTCAAACAATCCGTGAGAATGATACTGGCCTTTCATGTTCTCAGCAGTCTCTTTGGAACAAATAAAAGTTAGACTTCTAATTTTTTTTACCTTGTTGATTTTTTTTTTTTTTTGTAAAGGGGGTACAGTATAAATAAAAATTCTTAGAGGTAAGTCAGGATATTGCAGCCAGTAATGCCATCAAGGTCCTGATGCCAAGTCTCTTGATGTATAGGTTCACTGTCTCAGAAAAAAAGAAAACAAAAGTGATTTGATCTTCCTGAATAAACATACAATACAATTTAATGATGTATTTGGACTATTTTTACCAACTTAAATTTTACATTGATACTAATGCATATAGGGTTAATATTGAATAGAAATATTACATTTTTGCTGCCAAAAAACTATATTAGGACAGTTTGCTAAATACTTATTTATAAATCGATACACCTATCATTGGTTGCCCATTCTTTTCCTTTCTTATTTTCTTTTTCTTTTTTCTTTTTTTTGATTCAAATACTATCAGAAACAAATCTGTTTTGTTTGCTTTATTAACCTAGTGTATGAGAAGGTTGGTAAACTTAGATCAAGCTAAAATAATTTACAATGAAATAGCACTTTTGAAGTCTATAGTCATTCTAGTGAAAATTGGTTGCAGTAGGCTAAATAATTATAGGCCACTAGACTTTTACCAATTATTAATTCTTAAGTTTGCTTTTCTGACTACTAACATATTTTATACATACTGTTTTATAATTATTTATTCTTTGATTACCCTGTATATAGAGAGAATACTTGGCTAAAAATTTGAGTGGATGTATGTCTACAGGCAAATAGCTTCCCGAAAGAAGCTATTCTGTCATCTACAACATGGAAGTGACAACTTTTTGAGATTTATCTCATATAAATAACATACCTCATATTTCATATAAATAATATGTGGAAATCTTTTAATATAATGCATAAAACTAGAGAACATTATGTTAAGTGAAATAAGCCAAGCATAGAAAGTCATGTCTCACATGTTCTCACTCATATGTGGGAGCTAAATATTAAAAGTGATTGATCTCATGGAGACAGAGAGTAGAATGATGGTTATCAGAGGCTAGGAAAGATAGCAGGGAGGGGGAATAAAGTGGGGATGGTTAATGGGTGCAAAAATCCAGTTAGTTACATAGAATACATAATATTTGATATTAAAACAAAGTGACTATAATCAACAAATTAGAGCGTGCCTTTTTAAACTCTTTAAACTAAAAGAGTAGAATTGGAATGTTCCTAACACAAATGATAAATGCCTGAGGTAATGGATACCCCAATTACCCTGATTTGATTAATACACATTGTATTCTGGTATCAAAACATCACATATACTCTACAAATATATACAACTATTTTATGCCCATTATAATTAAAAATAAAAAATTTAAAAAATGCAACATTTTTAAGGCAGTTAAAAGCCTGAAAAAAATATATATTATTCAAAAGATAAATTATGTGAAGATGAAGATTTTATATACATGGATATCTGTCTGTGTAAGTGTATATGTATTTATGCAGACACACATATATGTGTATCATTTATGCTCATCTGTATATATCTCCATGCATATTTAGGAAAAATTATGTGTGTTGAATATGTATGTGTAATTGTAACTTAATTTGAGTTTACTTGTATAGTGGAGTATATATTTAATTGTTCATTTACTCTTACAAATGTGTTTTTCTCTGAAACTTTAACAACTAATGTTTAACTTTGATGTTTATAGATGCTGTGGCCTAAGCATATTAGTGATAAATTTTATCAAAGTGCAGATTTTAGAGATATGGTAGAAATGGTACTGAATGTGAAATCGTAATAGCCAGTACTAAGTCATAGCTTGCTCAAACACATTGAGAATTTTAAAAACTTTAATTACATTTTTATAAAATAATAAATATGTTTCCTACTATACAGAATTATTGGAAAGTTTAAATGTGATTATACGAATGAAAGTGCTTTATAAGATTCACACGGGCCACAAGGCTACTATCCTATGCCATTATTACTATGTCAAGTTTTAGGAATGATAAATCAGGATGATTTGTATCATATGTTAGTACCTAGAGCAAACTAATATATTTGGGGGATAAGGTGGGGTGTGGATGGTGATACTTGAAGCAGTGAGGATTATGTGTTCCTTTTTCTTAAGAGTTTCTGAATTATTTTTAATTCTTCTGAATGGGAGATTTGTTTCTTCTCTCTGGTTTAGTTATTTATTCAACAATTTATTTATATCAGTATGGACTCCAGTACATTTATTTTATTTTGGATTATATTCTAATATAATTTATTATCTTGCTCCAGTTTTTCCAGTTTGGGCCAGTGGGAGCTCTTTCAGCTCTTTATTTATTTATTTTTTATTTTTTATTTTTTTTATTTCGGCATATTATGGGGGTACAGATTTTAAGGTTTCAATAAATGCCCATTTCCCCCCCTCCCCCCAAAAGTCTGAGTCTCCATCATGACCATCCCCCAGATGGTGCACATCTCACTCATTATGTATGTATATACCCGCCCCCCTCCCCCCTCCCACCTGCCCAATACCCTATTACTGTAGTACCTATGTGTCCACTTAGGGTTTGGACATGCATTATTCTGTGGGTTTTTTTGTTTTTTAAGTACTTGCTTACTTTTTGGCAAAAGATATTCCAGGCTCATCTTGTATATTTCCTGCCTGGGTCCCAGAATCAGCCATTTCTCAAAGGAATCCTTGTTCCTTTTGTTGGAGACTGGCATTAGAAATCAAGATTTGGGTGCTAGGTGTGCTTGTTGCTACTGGGGTATATTTCTTCTAGGCCTCCATGCTGACAGTATGAAAATATGTCTGTGTGTGTGTGTATGTGTGCGTGCACGTGTGTCTGTCTATCTTCCTACCTATGTAATATGTATCCATAAGTATTTCTATATTAACTATATATATCTATACTAAGCTAAATAATATATCTCCAACTCCATTACGTTAGTGCATGGGTTGTTCTAGCCTTGTGCCTTTATCTGTAAACTCCAACTCCAATAACAAGAAATCTGGCTCCTGCAATTGACCATCAATTTACTTAGTAGTTCAATTACACTGAACATGTGTAACAGTATCAAAATTTTAACTCATTTTCTGTTAATATTTTTCTGCCAGTAGATAAAGATGTTTGGATTTCTTATACATTTTAGTATTTGACACTCTGGTCCAGTTCATTATTTTGTCTCATCTTCTTTCTTTGCTCTGATACTTTATTTAGCTTCCTCTTAAAAGCCCTCAAAATATATTTTCTCTTCATGTATATATAATTTCTCTGACTGTAAGTTTTAATCTCATAGTGTTTATATTAAGCTACTTCAACTTCTTTTTGAATACATCCAGGTTATAAGGAAAGATTTATTTAATTGGTATTAATCAAGGAGACGTCATTAAGAAAATTTAACAAATCAGATCATTAACAAATTTTGAACTGTTGGATCCTCTTAGGATTTAACTACATGATATTAAAGAAATAATAGAATTCACATGCATCTTGAAATACACTTAAATTGTTTTATTTCTTTGATTATGTGTACTTTGGTACACACTTCTTAAGTCTATCAGGAATAGAAAAAAATAGGTGGTATCTCTGGCATTGTAAAGAGTAATAACCTCCATTAATAGATCAGAGACTATATAAAATTATGAACTGTGATGTCATTTATGATGCTTTTTTCCCTATGGAAATGAGTAGCATAATATGGCTTTGGGAATACCCAAAGAAATATTTCAGTACAAAACTTTAGAGAAAAAACTAGCAATATAAAATATTTATTGCATAAATGACCTGTGCAAGATACTATAGAATCTTCATTCTAGGTATGATGGAGGTGCTATGCCATTGAAAAAAAGGCTACAATGACAGTGAAATAAATGGAAATTTATCTGGAAATATATACTTATATGAAATGAGTGTAAACATTACATATATTTATTCAGTTATTGACTCCTACCAACGTTATATACCAAGTTATTCCCATCTATAAATTTCCATGTTCCTATGTTAAGGCATTTATATGTAAATCAGGGGTTCTTAAGACATTCAACATGTAGCAACATCCTTACAACGTCCAGGATAGCCCTCCACAAAAAAAGGAAATAATCTAGTTCAAAATGTCAATAATGCTGCTTTCAACATCCTAAATTTTACCTTTTTTGCAATGCAAGTTTGTGATTTATAGAGATATTACATAGCCCTATTTTTTTTTATATTTTTGAATTTTGTTCGCAAAAAAGAATTCCACTAGGTCAAAATCTACACCAAACACGAGGCTTTCTATACGTAGATTCACTCTACTTCTACTGAAAGAAGATAGATCTTAGAAATGAAGGTCAATTTAGCAGGTACTCTGATGCAAAAGTAAAATGATCCAAAACAAAACAAAATGCTAGTGTTTCATATGATTGAGGCATTGTCATTCAAAATCTGATAATAGCTAGATTTATAAGCACTGCAATTTCATTTGACAGATAATTTTTGAAACTAGAATGCATGTATAAAAATTTGATTGCTATTCTTCTTTAGCAGAAATTATTTTGTTACCACCTTTAACAGAATCTCATTACTGAATGACTTTGGGGAAAGGGCTGGGCAGATATGTATAAAATGAAGCGAATAAGGAACACTTTTTAAAAGTAATACAATGAATGGGTCTTAAAGGTGTACCATTTTTATTAGACTAAAACAGTATTTTGGGGTATCTAAAACACTTATGACATGCACATTTATATTCATTTTTGATAAAATATTAAATATGTAGCTTTATCCAAGTGACTACATTACATGCATCAAATTGTCACACTAATTTTAGAGAGAAAAAGCAGAGTTAGAGATACAAAAGACTTTACTGAGATTATAAGCATTTATTTAAATAATTTAAAATAGTCAAAAAATAAAAAAAATATTTCTGTGATGAATAATACACAATACTGCATTTTTAAAAGTTAGGTTTATGTGCTGGTTACTACATTACACATCATAAAATATTATAACAAAAAAGTAACTTTATTGAGGATTTAGTAATGGTGTTTATTTATAATTACATGTTGTGTGATTATAGAGTTGTCTAGAGTTACTATTTTACACACAAGTAATGATTGTTTCATAAAATAGATATCTAATTCAAAAATGGCTAAAGCAGGCAATAATCATAAACATGTAACAAGGAAATCTTTACAAATAAACATAAAATTTTATGCAACTATGCAAGATTTAATATTGTACTGGAGTATATAAAAATAATACAGACTATTAACACATTCCAAACTCTGTCACATAAAGTAAATATTTATAATTAGACTGGAGAAAAATCCAAAATGAAAATGCGCTTCAGAAAAGTTAGAAATTCATTTTTTAATATTTTGCGAGTAGGCAACATACAAAGCATAGATATAAAAATATGAGACCTTGTGTCCAGCTTATGTTATAAAATATCTTGATCGCATCAAATGTAGCACATATACACAAGAAAATAACAGTCATAAAACATTATGTTACCAATTAAATAAATTATAGCAAAAGAAACATATTCAACACGTGCCCAGCAAATTATATAAAAACAGATTGCTGAATTAAAATTTAAATATTAGTTATTAAATGAAAAAGTAATGTGCTTTGTGCTATAATTCTGCAAATATATAAAGTAAAATATAATTATCCAAGAGTAACTGAGTAGTCTCTTTATAGTTGTCTTTCTGCAGAATGAATAGTATTGTGTAAAGAAACACTAGCTGCCGTAAATAATAAACCCCACCATTTGAGTGATTTAGCACAACAGAATCTATTTCTCGCACATAGCACAATGTGGGTTTTCCTTGTCAGTGTCAGTGACCACTTTATGATTTGACCATCCCCAGGGCCTCAGGGGCCTCTGAACCTGCAAAGTAAAAGTGCAGGGGAGTAGGCTGGGAAGTCATGGCGACTTCTTAATTGCCTCAGCCCAGATACCACATAAATCACTTTCTTTCAGATTGCTTTGGTGAGTGTTTGAAAATGTGCCCCTAGACTGGGCAGCTGCTTCCCCAAAAATATTCTATGTCCAAGGGTCCAAATATTTCTGCCCCTCACCCCAAAATTCATACGTTGTAACTTAATCCCCAGTTGATGATGTTAGTAGGTGAGACCTTTGGGAGGTGATTAGGTCCCGAGGGTAGAACCCTCACGAAGGGTGTGCATGCTTTTATAAAAGAGGCCCCAGAGAATTGCTTCAGCCCTTCCATACTGTGAGAACACAGCGGTAAGGTACCATGTATGAACCAGGAAACAGGCCCTGACCAGATTCCAAATCTACAGGTACCTTGATCTTGTTCTACCAGCCTCCCAAACTGAAAAATAAACTGTTGTTTATGAACTACTGACTTGATGATATTTTGTTCTAGACCCACAAACAGATTGAGACACTGTACCATGGCAGGGGAAGCAGCAGTTTTGGTGCACAGTGATCTCTGCCACCAGAATAAAATATGACTAAGTTTATTTTCTATGTGGAGATACTTAGAATAACAATTTCAAATCAGGTTTTTAAGAAAAAACTAGAAATAGTTATTCATACATTTCACACACACACGCCCACACATATATACACACACAAACACACACATATATAGCCTATTATGTGCCTCTGCTGGTGGGGTTAATTTCAACAGGTCTGGAATTAGCCCGAACTAATTAACACAAATGAGAACTGCACCTGCATGACTCTAATCCCTAGGCATGGAATAAAAGGTACTGAAAGTAGTTCTTGCTTTGTAACCATGAGTCCCAGGAGTTTCAAAGCAGTTTGTACCAGCTCATCAGCATTGTTTATTGTTAACAGTGAGACTGATGATTTGTACGCGGTCTCTGTGAGACACCTGCAGGGCTCTGACCTCAGGAATGGCTGGGTAGTAAGAATATGCTCAAGTGCCCAGTAGGTTATAAGAAACCACAGTAAGGATCCATTTTGAGCTTCCTGGTTGTAAAGTATTCTACATGTTCTTCATTGGTTCCTGTTTTCTGAAAGAAAGAATTGTGTCCATGTGACCTTTACAGAGAGAAGACAATTGCAGCGATCATGTGGCCTTTCTAGTCACCTTGTTGTGAGACAGCCTTTGAGATGCATACACTGACTTTGATGCTCTTACTATATTGTGTCATTTTCTGATAATAAATCGCTAATTGGTAAGCATTATCATTTTGGTTCTTGTGAGTCTTCTTCAGTTATGTAACCCTGTTTTGCTGTCACCCATTAGTGAGGTGCCACACAATTCTAGTCACCACAAAAAGAGTAATGAGTGACAGACACAAATTGGGGGACAAAAAGCCCCTGCCATTTTTTAGATACAATAACTAATAATTTCAGAAAGTGGTAAAACTACATGAAGGAAATGAAATAGAATAACAGAATCGGGAGCTACTGGGAATGGGGGGAAGCTAACTGTGGTGCTCAATGAAAGGTCCTAGGAAGAATAGTCATTGGACCGAACTATAAAGATATAATAAAAAAAAGTTAAAATAGCGATGTCAAGGTCTGAAGGATAAATGTTCCTGATGCAGGAAATAGCAGGAGTGGAGACTAATTGATTTTCGTACCTACTTAGCATTCATAAGATTGAAAATGGAAACTTTTACGTATGCTCATCAGAGGACTTGATAAAGCTAGAAAGAGGGTCTACATGGCTGACAAAGAGTGAGCAAGAGGAGGGGAGGTGAGCCCCCAGGTCAGAGCGCCCTGCTGTGGCCAGAACGTGGAGGGTCTCACAGTCCTTTGGGTGGTTTTCACCCTTAAATAATATATAATTTAGATTTCGAGGAGAGATTAGTCTAAGAAACTTAAATTTCTGCCATATAAATATTTGTTAATCTTTGGTGATTTAAATTAATTTTTTCTTTACTTTGAAAGAGAGGTCTTAGGGCATCATGGTAGCTAACTTTATCAGATTCTTTAATCAACACAGGTGCAAGTTTCAATTTCCAATTTTCTGAGTGCTAAGTATAGGAATAAGGTTAATGATGTGACTGTTATTATAATTGTTGTTATTTCACAGAATTGTATTTATAGTTTTACCTAGCTCAACAGGAGCCACTAATGATCAGCATCTTTAGAAATTAGATATTCTTGTATTTTGAAAAGAATTGTTTCACTTTTTCACTTTCTAAATGATGGCATCTGGGAATTTCAGCTCAACATAAATGTTTTAAGGCTGATACCAAGGAATATTTGACCTTCTTATTTAAAGGACTTTTTAAAAGAATATTGTAATGGCTCCATGAGAAAGTGGCTTTGGCAAAAAATGTGTTATGAGCGGTGTTACAAAGTTTGAATAACATTGTTTTAGTTTTTCTTTCTCCAATTATGTATTTCCATTGTTCTAAGGAGAACATTTTTTTCCCCACATTTTATCATCTCTGAAATAATGATACATCTTTCAGTCAATATTATGATATTTTTAAATTGGAGATGTTTTTTCTTTATTCATGGTACATAAAAAAAATGGTGTTTTTTAGATTCAATGAAGTCTTAAATTTGAAGAAATTCAGAGTATTTTTAGTGGAAAATAGCATACTTCCAAAAAAGTCTTGAAGGATGTAAGACCACAATTTACAACTTGGTTGCATGCTAGCCTACTGGATAGATGTCTATTTCCTAAGCATGAAAGATTTTTATAATCTTGTGTTTTGTTTCTTTTGGCATCATGAGTATGGAAAGACTCTAAAAATCATTTAGTAGAATACTCTCATCTCATAATGCATAAAGTTTAGTTTACGTAAAAATGACTAATGGCAATTTTGCATCCCTATCAGTTTTGTTTTGTTTAGTGTTATAATAGAAAATGGTAGAAGAGAAGTTGTGTGTTATTAGCTAAATACCATCTTGACTTGGAATTCTCCAAACTCTGATTTATCAGGTAGAAAAATTAATTCTATAGAGATTTGATGACTTGTCTAGAATTACACAAGAGGTCAATGGCTGAGCCATGTTTCTTGATGAGGCCAGTGCTCTTTTCTATGAAAACATATGACAGGCCTTTGCAGAAACATCTTTGCAAAGCTGGTAGGCAAAATTATTAGTGAAAACACAGTCATATTTTTAAATATTCAGATATTTTAAACCACATGTCATGAAGCATTAATCCATTGGGATTTTAATAAATGATCTAAAAAATTTCTGTCAACAAATAAAGTTCAGTATTTGTCAAATACTGAAGTTTAAAAATTTAATTTGTTGTTTTAACTTTTTGTTTGAGGGGTTTCTTTTTATAAATAGATAGCCAGCGTTATCAAATGACTCTTCAATAGGGGAGCTGTGAATATGCTCATATTTACTAACCTACCTCTCTCCCTCTGTATTTATCTAACCACTAATTTTCAATTCTTCTACATAAAAAAAAAAAAAAAAAAAGAATGAGGATAGGCCATCTTACTGCTTTTCAAATTTATCAAATGTGACCATGAGCTGAAGCTTTGTTATGATATAGCTTATTTCATGTATTTCATATATTATTCTAGTTAGATTTTACTACAATTTAGTGATAGATAATTTGCATAATAATTATTTGTACTCTTCCTTGAGTACTCTCTGCTCATCATCCAATAGGATCAGATTCCCTGAAGCTCTTTTCTGTGGGATGACTCCCTGTCTTCTGCACATAACTAACAGAATCTAACACACAAAACTAGACTTTCATTGATTATCTTATTATGTTTGTTTATAGGGAAGATGGAAGTCCAGAGATCAGACTGGTTAAGGAAGAGAGAGAAAATGTGAGAGGAGCAAATGCAGGAGCCACACAGTGGCCTCTGTGGAACTAATAATTATGGTATCCTGTGACCAGCTACACAGTAAGTACTGAAAGTTGTAAATTTTAATCTATAATCACAACCTGGTATGGGGTCTTTGTGGAACATGGATTAAAATTCAGGTGTCTACTCACAGATTGTGTAACTCTGGATTATTAACCACTTTGGTACGGTGCTCACCGGCCCCGAAACCTTGCCCACAGCCGGCACTCATAGTCCCCACGATAGTTTGTGCCATGCATTGACGATGAATCCGTTTTGCTCTTGTGTGATGAGGAAAGCTTTAAAGAACTGAAAGCTTGTTTTACTTTACAGGCAGCTTTATTTGTAATATAAATCAGAATAGGTAACATATACATATAATAAAAACATATGTTTTTATTATATTATTTTTAAATGTTCACAATCTTATTTTGATAAATGAAAAATTAGAAAAGTCATATCGTAGCTGTCAGCTAAAGTCGATGCTCAGCTGTGCGCCTTCATATCACGGCTGTCAGCTAAAGTCGCTGTGCACATTCATCTGTGGCTATCGACTATAGTCGATGCTCGTATCGAAGTGGTTAAAATGTAACTTTCTAAATCATAAACTTTAGCTAAACATAGGACTTGCTTGGAAACCAGAAAAAATCCCAAATTTATAAAATAGTATTGGTAATAATAATATTTTGTAGTTCTATTATGAAATATGAAGTACAATTATTACTTCATTACAGTTATCCTCCATAAAACTGACATTATGAAATAAAAGTATCCATAGCTGAAATTTTAACAAGAAATATAAAACTGATTCATTATGAATTTTTAATATTTGGTAATGGTCATTAATAAAATAAGAATACTTCAAATTAAGCAAACAATTATGAATGACAGTGGGAGTGTAATTGACATGAGTTTCTGATTTTGTTAATTACTCTGTTCCAATTATGTTTACATCTTATAGATTTACTTAGTTTTAAGCTTTGGTAACATAACTATTTGACAGTAAAGTTATAATTTTTCAGAGATTCATGTATTTCAATCTTTAGGCAAAACAATTATTTTTTTCTTTCATTTGACCTGTGTTCTGATTCAGAGTGTTCCCTTGGTATTTTTAGTGTAAAAAACATCTTTCCACATCATACAATTTGATGCCCAATATGTAAAGTATGATTATGCTTCATTTCAGAACCATGGGAAGGCCTTGCATAAAGTTGATTAATTGGATTAGAAAAATGCAGAAGACAAAATATATGTTTACTTTTCATTCCTTTTCTCTCTCCCTCTCTCTTTCTATCTTGCTTTCTGTGAGATGTTTTAATTAGCCGTCCCTGAAGTGTAGCAAAACATCTGATATAATCTCTCAATATGAAAAGGTCGTGCCTAAATGTAGGAGAAGGTGAAACTAATATGAATCTCATTCTAAAAATGTCAAGATGTTTCTGAAGTGCTTATAATTGTCCTTCTGCATATTTTCTTTGTTAAAGATTTATTACTAGTATATAGAACTTCCACAGCAAAATGTGGCATAATTATGGTAAAAAACTCAAAAACTTATGAACAAAACTTCTATTTATTTGTCAACTTTAAAATCAGATATGCAGGGAAAAAACACTTTTATATGTTAAATGATTATTACTTGTTTTTGTACTGCTCCCTGTTTAAACTATTGATCATTTTGCACATTGGAGGATAGAATAAAAAGCCAGTTTACTCTCTTAATCTTTCCTAATGCTATTATCTATAAAATCATGTGGTTGGAAGAAATCTCTAATATTTGCCTCTTCAATTAATTTTAATTCCATTCTTTCAGTTCAGTATGGTTTGGTTTAAATTAGTTCAATTTTTCCAGCAATATATTGGAAACTATGTAGAAAGGAACAATGAGAAAATTGAGTACAATGTAGAAAAATATTCCTGTTGTTGTAGTCCAACTGTAGTCCACATGTAGTGGACATCAATTTTTGTGGCCAAGTTTCCATGACCTTTTTCCTGGTAAATGCATCCATTTTCCCTCTGGAAGATCACATATTCCTCCTACTTGTCTCATGTTTCCAAGTGGCAGTTACTCCACATAGACCCAGTACATTGTTCAGGCTACTATGATGTGTTTAGGGATAGCCAACTAAGCAACTTAGAACAATAAAACAAAATGCGTTTGGTTCAAATGATGGAAAAAGAATCTCACAATTTTTAATTGACTGTGAACATAGGTACTTTTGGCAGCCTCCTTGGGTTTCATGCTTAGGTTTTAAGCATGAAATCACGTAGAGGAAACAAAGTAGAGGAACAAAGAAAGAAACAGGCTTCTGATGAAACACTTTAAGCCATGATATGAGCCAAGACCTGAGGACTAATGGATTCCAAGCTCTGGAATGTTCACTTTTCTGCTTAAACCAGTTTAAGTTTGGTTTCTGTTATTTGCAATGCAAAGTATTTTAAGGAACATACTAGGCAAAAAAATATTGAAATAATTTTTGAGGGAAAAACTGAATATTAACAGGGATAAATAAGTAATTTTCTTGATTAGCAAGAATTTTGAGCTCACCCACTTACCTTTCTTGTAGACAATGTATAGGCGAGTCGTGTGTTTTTTAAAATCAACTTTGGTAGTCTCTATCTTTTAAGTGGTATATGAATGAGAATAACAGTTACTATATTTCTGCATCTGGCTTATTTCAACTTAACATAATGTTCTCTGGGATCCATGTTGTTGAAAATGGCAGGATTTCCTTTTTTTTTTTTTTTTTTTTAAGGCTGAATGGTAATCCATTGTTAGATGTACCATATTTTCTTTACTTTTTCATCTGTTGGTGAACACTTACATTGATTCCATAACTTGACTATTGTGAATAGTGCTGCAATGAGCATGGGGAGTGAAGATATCTCTTTTATATACAGTAATGTCTCACTTATTGCTGTTTATTGGTTCTTGGAAACCATGACTTTAAGTAAATCAACATCTAATGAATGAAACCAAATTGGCTAATTGATATAAATAAGGGTTAAGTTCCTGTGGCATATTTCTTGTCACAAAACATCACCAAACTTCTAAATGAAGACCAAAACACTTCTAATATTAAACATTGAAATAAATGTGAGCTATACATATGTTTAAGCAAGATTAATAAAAACAAGTAAGATGATTATTTCCCAATTATTCCAGTTCAGGGTGCCTAGTGGCTGGATCTTAACCCAGCAGCTCAGAGTGTAAGGCAGGAGCCAATCCTGGACAGGCCACCACCCATTGCAGGGAACACTTACACACACGCCCACTCACTCATCCTGGGACAATTTAGACATGCAGTGAACCTAGTGTTCACATCTTTGGGGGGTGGGAGGAAACCACAGTAGCTGGAGAAACCCATGTAGACTTAGGGAGAACATACAAACTCCACACACAGAGTGGCTCTGGCTGGGAATCAATTTTTTTTTTTTCTTATCAATTTTACAATGAAGCAACATTGAACAAAACGATGTCATTTGAGGACCAGCTGTATTGACTTCATTTGCTTTGGTTATATACTCAGAAGTGGGATTGCTAGGTCATACGGTAGTTCTATCTTTAATTTTTTGAGAAACCTCCATACTGTTTTCCCTAGTGGCTGTACTATTTTACATTTCCACCAACAGTGTGTAAATGTTCTCTTTTCTCCACATCCTCACCTGCACTTCTTATCTGTCTTTCTGACAGTAACCATTCTAGCAAGAGTAAGGTGATATCTCAGTGTGGTTTTGATTAGCATTTCCCTGATGATTACTTGATGTTAGTCATTAAGTGAGCTGGAGTTAGGTATTTTCCTTCCCTCAGGTTGGTTAGTCTTCAGCAAAAATCCTGATAAAAGAAAGTAATTATTTTGAAATATACCCAGGATTGTCTGTTTTTAATTGGGCCTGCCTTCAGGGATTTTATTTAGTAGAATAAGATAACACATATTTTTGAATCCACAAAGTGGCATGCCAATGTCTATTCATTTTATCAACCAGTGTATATGCTATGTGGAGAAGCAGATACGTCACTGACCATCAAACCAAAGGAGCTGAATAAATTGACAACTCTTGCTGCAAAATATTGGTGAACAGCAAGGACAATGGATATTTTTAAAGGAAACCAGTTTATTAAATATGCAAGTATATTTTAAACATTTATTTATTGATCATCACCTTATGTAACATAATATTGATTAATTCATGTAATAAAAATTGCCATAAAAGTCTAATGTGGTAATTTTCATGACCAGAAAAATTTTTTTAATTTTAAAATTGAGCTATTACCAAAGAAAGAAGTAGGACGAAACACCCTATTAAAATATTCCTTCAAGGCAAGCATACTGTTGCATTGTTGTTGAGAGAGAGAGACAGAGAGAGAGAGAGATTGAGAAATTGTGTAAGTGTGTATTTTCTATTATCTGATTAGTGAGGTGAATGTGTTTTAATAACTTGAAATTATATTTCAGTATCTTTAAATACCACAATTATGTAAAATTTTTTCTAGTTAGCATTTATTTTATAGAAGGGAATATATTTATTTTTAGCATGTGCCTTATATTTGTTCTCTCAATGTATATTCATATCAGACAAGTAAGCATTGTTATCACATATTTATAAACTAGGAGACCAAGGGTCATGGATTTCAGGGTTATACAACTAGTACATAGAAGACCAGATACAGAAACTATATTATATGAGTCACAATTTCTTGTTCTTTCCACTACATTACAGTGACTAACATCTGAAGTATATCATTTCATGGTTTAAAACATTCTTTAAAATCATCTGGTCCAGACACTCATCTGTTACCCTGTTCATATCTCAGCCAGGTAACCTTTTTTTTATTTTATTTTATTTTATTTTATTTTATTTTATTTTTTATTTTGGCATATTATGGGGGTACAGATTTTAAGGTTTCAATAAATGCCCATTTCCCCCCTCCCCCCAAAAGTCTGAGTCTCCATCATGACCATCCCCCAGATGGTGCATATCTCACTCACTATGTATGTATATACCCGCCCCCCTCCCCCCTCCCACCTCCCCAATACCCTATTACTGTAGCACCTATGTGTCCACTTAGGTGCTACTCAGTTAATACCAGTTTGCTGGAGAATATATCTGGTGCTTGTTTTTCCATTCTTGGGATACTTCACTTAGTAGTATGGGTTCTAGCTCTAACCAGGAAAATATAAGATGTGCTATATCACCATTGTTTCTTAGAGCTGAATAGTACTCCATGGTATACATATACCACATTTTATTTATCCATTCTTTGATTGATGGGCACTTGGGCTGTTTCCACAGCCTTGCAATTATGAATTGTGCTGCTATAAACATTCGAGTGCAGGTGTCTTTTTTGTAGAGTGTCACTGGATCATTTGGGTAGATGCCCAGCAATGGGATTGCTGGATCAAATGGTAGATTCACTTGTATCGCTTTAAGGTATCTCCATATTGCTTTCCACAGAGGTTGAACTAGTTTGCAGTCCCACCAGCAGTGTAGGAGTGTTCCTCTCTCTCCGCAACCACGCCAGCATTTATTGTTTGGAGACTTTTTGATAAAGGCCATTCTCACTGGGGTTAAGTGATATCTCATTGTGGTTTTGATTTGCATTTCCCTGATGATTAGAGATGTTGAGCATTTCTTCATATGTTTGTTGGCCATTCTTCTGTCTTCTTTAGAAAAATTTCTGTTCAAGTCTTTTGCCCACTTTTTAATGGGGTTATTTGATTTTTTCTTCCTAATTTTCGTGAGTTCTAAGTATATTCTAGTTATCAGTCCCTTATCGGATGCATAGGATGCAAAAATTTTCTCCCATTCTGTAGGTTGTCTGTTTACTTTCATGACTATTTCTTTGGCTGTGCAGAAGCTTTGTAGCTTGATCATGTCCCATTTATTTATTTTTGTTGCTGCTGTGATTGCCTTTGGGGACTTCTTCATAAACTCTTTGCCCAGGCCGATGTCTAGGAGAGTGTTTCCAACTTTTTCCTCTAGAGTTCTAATAGTTTCATATCTTAGGTTTAAGTCTGTTATCCAGCGTGAGTTGGTTTTTGTGAGAGGTGAAAGGTGTGGGTCCTGTTTTAGCCTTCTACAGGTGGCTATCCAGTTTTCCCAGCACCATTTATTGAAGAGAGATTCTTTTCCCCAGCGTATGTTTTTGTCTGCTTTGTCAAAGATGAGATGGCTATATGAGGATGGAGCCAGGTAACCTTTTAATCCAACTATTGTCAAACTCTAACATAGATTACTATATCTGGAGAAGTAATATTCAGAAATGAAGACAAAGAATACAGTATATGTAAGGCATTTTATTTTTACCCCTATAACTTATTAGTCTAGTCCAATTTAATTATATACATAATGTATTCTTAGCATTTATTTACAGTAGAAGTTTAAGGTAGTGAATGGCATCAACTTTGTTTTCCACTAGGGTATGTAAGTTTCCTTTTCATAGAAAAGTTTCATAGTAGATAATATTCTCTGGTCTTTTTTTCTGGAGGCAAAGGAAAATGAACACTTAAAACAGCACTGGAACTCTAGTTTAAAAAGGATTTTTTCCTTTTGTCAAAACATCTTACTTCATAACTTCAGAAATACTTACCTAAGCAAAAAAGAAAACATCATAAGCCAAACTGCTATTAATACAAAACTAACTGAGAAGTAAATTGTAATGTATAGAGTAATAGGGTGAAAGGAGTTCTTAGCTTTGTTTTTTCTCTTTTATGCAGTTCTTAAAATCTTGCATTCTCTACTAATTCCTCTGTAAACTCATAAGATGATAAAACATAGTCTATTTAGCTGTCAAATTATAATGATTTCTTTTCACCTACTGTATTTCACCATTCTCTTTCTTATCAACTATAAAGAGTAAATATAATCATTTTTCTATATTTGCTATATTTATTCAATATTCATTTGTTTTCTTTACTCACTTTGGGTCTGTCAGTGGTATTTATTTGATATTCTAACTTTTTTTTAAAACGGTGAATATTTCTATGTTAAGAGTTTTGAAACTTATCCTGTGATGGCTAGATGCAATAAATGATTCATGCATAGTATGGAAAAGAAATGAACAGAGTTCAGGGAAAGGCTCAAGCTTGGGCTTCTATGGCAAGTCTTTAACCAGGCCAAGGCATATTAGTGTTTGATTCCTATAGGATAATAAGTACTAACATTGCTTCTCAGAAAGTGGGGCACTAGAGCTAAGATCACCACTTAAAAGCAAGAAAATTGTGATGGTTGTGGGTAACAAACCAACCAACCAACCAACCAAACTCTTATAGCATGGCCTCAGCTAAATCCCATAAAAAATTGTGTGCCTTAGAGGCAGCTAGTGAAAGGGTTCTGGTATCTAGATACCAGGGGGTTATATCTGTTACTTCTTCAATGCCAGTTTGTAGGCTCAAAATTTCTATCTAAGACCTGGTTTTAGACTGAGGGACCAGGGAGCCAAGTGAAGGCAAATCCCCAAATGGATAGTATGGAAGCAGATGAGAGAACAACAGAGGAAGATAAATAATAACAAAGAACTTCAAATGAAAAGTAAGACATTTTCAAAATGCATGAAGAAATGTAATTTTAGGAAATGTAGCTGAAAAAAATCAACAAACAGAAAAATAAATTCATTTCACCTAAACTTGCAATAATAGAACTCCGAAAGAACTTTAATTATATTAAGGGTCACCAAATATTAATAATTAAATACAAATGTAACAGCCACTAAAAATATTACGAAAGTTAGTGTATTAGCGTTTTCCAGAGAAACAGAACCAATAAAATATAGGGTTGTGTGTGTATGTGTGTGTGTACACACGTGTGTATATATACTGAGAGGGAAAGGGTAGAGAGAAAGAAAAAGAGAGAGATTATAAAGATTATTTAAGGAATTGGCTCATGTGCTTGTGAAGGTTGGCAAGCCAAAATCTGTAGAGTAGGCTGGCATACTGGAGATCCAAGGAAGAGTTGTAGTTTGAGTCCAAAGGCAGTCTTCTGTCCCCTCCACCCCCCGAGTAAGAGGTTTAAGCATGTCCATCCCCCAAACATTGCACATCTTACTCGTTGTGGTTATATATACCCATCCTTTCCTCCCCCCTTCCACCCTCCTGACACCCGATAAATGTTACTCCTATATGTCCACCTAGGTGTTGATCTGTTAATACCAATTTGCTGGTGAGTACATGTGGTGCTTGTTTTTCCATACTTGAACCTTAACACTTGTACCCACATAATACGCTAAAATAAAAAAATAAATAAAAACAATAACAAAAAAAAAAAACAAAGGCAGTCTTCTGGAAGAATTGCCTCTTCTTCAGATGATGTTCAGTCTTTTTCTTAAAGACTGAATTCCTTCCATTGTTTTGATAAGGTCAATCCACTTAACTCAAAGTCTACTGACTTAAATGTTAATCCTATCCAAAATTACCTTCACAGAAATATCTGGAATATTGTTGACCAAATTTCTTGTACCTTAGCCTAATCAAGTTGACACATGAAAGTAAACATCAAACTTAGGAAGAAGTATAAAAAAGAAAAGATAGAAAATATAAAAAAAGAAGCAATGAGAAAACTTGAAAACCAAATTATATATATATAAGATATATATATACATATATATATATACCCACACATATAAATATATATACTTTTAAGGATAGTGCCAAGTGGTAGTAAGAATTTTAGAAGACTTGAATGCAAACATTCATACACTATTGTTAAGAGTCTACCCTGCTTTGTCCATTTTAATATGCAATATTTTAGTGCATTGTCAAGTTATTTCTATTTATGCTTTCTATATATCTATCTCACATCTGGCTGTATATATCAAAAATGGCAAAAAAAAAAAAAGCCAAATATGATGAAGTGGTAGTTGAAAGTGATCTTTTTGTCCCTAATTGGAGATTGTACACATAAATTATGGTGGATATATGCTATGGAATCCTAAAAATCCTAAATCCTATAAAAGGTATAAACTTAGCAGGACCAATAACTTTTAAGAACACAATGCTGAATGAATGCAGTAAGAAACACAGTATGCTCTTAATGCAAGATAATTTATGTGTATGTAAAATATTCTCACAAGACATCTTGGCATATTTTTAAATGGACATATAAAATGCAAAGATATCCATTTAATACAATAGAATATTTGGATTTGGGAAAATAAAATGAAAAAAGGATGGGATTTTAAACAATAAATTAATAAAACAAGGGAGTGCTGTATATAGATTAATGATTACATCAAATAGTATAATATTTTTTGCTGTCTGTATATGAGAGAATCATAATAAGATAACAACATAGATAATAATTTCAATTATTAGTCAGGACCTAGAGGATTCACTATTGAATTCTACTAAACATTTAAAAAACAAATACCCATCTCATGTCTATAATTCTAGCACTCTGGGAGGCTGAGGCAGGCAGATTGCTCGAGGTCAGGAGTTTGAAACCAGCCTGAGCAAGAGCGAGACCCCATCTCTACTATAAATAGAAAGAAATTAATTGGCCAACTAATATATATAGAAAAAGTTAGCCGGGCATGGTGGCAGATGCCTGTAGTCCCAGCTACTCGGGAGGCTGAGGCAGCAGGATTGCTTGAGCCCAGGAGATTGAGGTTGCTGTGAGCTAGGCTGACGCCATGGTACTCACTCTAGCCTGGGCAACAGAGTGAGACTCTGTGTCAAAAAAACCCCCCAAACAAACAAACAAACAAAAAACAAATACCAATTCTCAAATATTCAAAGCAATTGAGGAAGAGGGATTACTTCTAAACTCATTTTGGGAAATTCCATTACCCCAATACCAAAATCAGACAAGGACACCACATAAAAAGAAAACTACAGACCACTATAACTGATGGACACTGATGCAATGATCCTTGACAAAATACTAGCAGACTGAATTCAACAACCCATTAAAAATATCATTCTCAAAGGTCTAGAAAGATGGCTCACTAGACACAGGTAGTATGTGTGTGCTCCATAGAGAGTAACCAGAATAGTAAGCAGATACTCACATTTTGAACAGATCAGCTAGGAAACAACACTAGGATTCAGCAAGGAAGCAATGGGAAGCACTAAAAGTGGATAAAGAGAGGGTTCAGCACAACTTGCCTGGCCTGGCTAAGAGCTGGCAGAAACTCCTGGATGTGGGGAAACAGTAAAAGAGAAATCCCTCAGGGCTCCACACTCAGACAAGATATTAAGATCCATGCTACAAGAGCACTCTCTGGCCCATGCAAGTCTTGGGGCTAACATAGGGAGCTGCCTAAAAATTGCACAGAAGCATTGCTCTAGAAAAGGAACCACATGGAATCCCACAGGCATCTGAGCCTAGAGCAGCTTGAGCTGGGTGCCATTCTGAGAGCCTAGAAACCAGGGAACTGTGGGTGTGCTTGCAGCCACTGCTTGGCTCTGAGGAGGGTTAGAGAAGCCCAGGTGTTCCCACACACTCCGGGAAAGGTCCCCACTGCCCTTCTCTAGGCTGCTACTAGGCCGAGATGTGAAAAAACAGCGCTTTCCACACAGCTTGCCTGGGTGGGGGCTGAACCTTCACCATCAGTCATAGGCCAAAGGCACCATGTTGAGAGTTTGACACTGGGCTGCACCCTGCCCTGAGGCTGAATTTGGGCTGACATAGCAGCCTGGCTAGAGAAAGGCAGGGAAACCAGGCATTCCAATATGCGTCTGGGATGGTGCCCACCATCCTGCAGGCAGCTGTGTGGGACTGAGTTGTGAGTGGCCTACACTGTCGCAGCATCTTGCATACCCTGTTTGTCTGGAAGGGATGGTTCCCTCTCTGGTGACAGGCCCATGCCATCATTTTGAGGGTTTAAAGCTGGCCGGTGCTCTACCCTCCACACTCTGGCTGAGCTCAGTTCACCCAGCTGCAGCCCCACACAGTTGAGGAAGGACAGGGGAGTCCAAGCTCTCCTACACATACTTAAGACAATTCCCCCTGCCCGGCTACATGCTGCTATGAAACAGAGTGATGAGCAGACTGCATTCCCCACAGCGTCTTACATGACTGTTTGCATGGAAGGGATCGCACCCTCTGCAGCGACAGGCCCAAGGTGCCATTCTGAGAGTTTAATGCTGGCCCTTGCCCTGCCCTTGGACCAAGTTCAAGGTGATGTGGCTATAGTGCCATCCTGCTGGGACGGGACAGGGGACAGCAAGATCTCCTAAGCACACTTTGGACTACACTTACCACCCTATTACAGGAAGCTGTGGAACTGAAGACTAGCATGCCCAACCCACTGCATCTACCAATAACACCAACACACCACTTAAGTCTCAATGGGTAGCTCCACAACTACTACTTCCAACTGCCACTTCATATCAGCTGCTCAGAGGCCTGAGAACCCACCCACACACCTGGCCCTCTGCTTCAACTACTAGCTTCAGAGCAAGCCACCTAAAGGCCCAAGAATTGAGCTCCCTGATCATATTAACATCACTGTCAGCCTAAGCTGATCTGGGGCCTAAATTCGAGATACTAGGTCCACTGTTTCTAATACTGCAGTCCAAAGACTGGCTCAGCTGGCATTCAACTCCCCAACAAAACTTAACCACACACTCAACTAATAACTGTTCTAAAGGAAATCACAGATACCACTGACCATGTATACTGCCTAAGAAATGATACAAAGATCACACTACTGCTGGCACCCAGAATGAAAGTCAAAGGGTTCTACTAAACCAACACCATATATACATCTTCAGGAAAAAAAATTCTTCCCTTCAAAAGCAATTTCAAATATTAGAACAAGCAACTGCTAAATCAGATGTGCAGATATCAATGGAAGAACACAGGAAATATGACAACGCAAGGAAATAAGACTTTACCACAGGACCACAACAATTGCTCAGCAGCATGTCCTAATCAAAAAGAATTCCTTGTAATGCCTGATAAAGAATTCCAAACGCAGATTCTAAAAAAGTTCTATTAGATGCAAAAGAAATCTGAAAACTATTATAGTGAAATCAGAAAATTAATTTGGATGAATGAGAAATTTACCAAGAAAATAGATATTTTAAAAAAAACAAACAAAGTTTAGAGCTGAAAAATTCATTCAAGGAAATACAAAACACATTAAAAAGTTTCAAAAATAGACCAAGAAGAAGAAAGAATCCCAGAAATTGAATGCAGGTCTTTTGAAATAAACTGGTCAGACAAAAATAAAGAATAAAGAATGAGCAAAGCCTTTGAGATGTCTGGGATTATGTAAAGAGACTGAATTTATGAATTATCAGTATTGCTATGGGGAAAGAGAGATCAAAAAGTTTAGAATTCATATTTAAGGAAGTAATAGATGAAAACTTCCTGGGACTAGCAAGAAAGTTAGCCATTCAGATACAGGAGTTCCAATGATCCCTACTACTAAATGTATTAAAATTTTTAAAAGAAACAAAAAATATCACTCTCAGGATCAAGTAGGATTCATTTCAGGGCCATAAGGGTGGTTCAACATGTGCAAACCAATGATTGGGATAATCATATTAATAGAACAAAGAACAAAATCCATATGATCATTTCCATTGATGCTGAAAAAGCATTCAATAAAATTAAACATTGCTTCATGATAAGAATCTCAAAAAACTGGATATTGAAAGAACACCCCAACATGATAAAAGCCATGTATGACAGACCCACAGCTAGTATCAATCTGAAGAGGGAAGAACTGAAAGATTTTCCTATAAGATCTTTTACATTTCAGTAAATGCATATTGAATTATTTCTGTTGGTCAGGCAAAAATCCTTGGAGTCCATCTTTGACTCTCCCTTTTTTCATCATCCTCCACAGCCAATCCAGGGAATTTCTGTTAATTTCACCTTCAAGATATAGCCTAAATTCTAAGGTGTTATAAATAATGTTTAAAGCTGTGAAAACTAATGAGAACATCAAGGGAGTATATGTAGATAGAAGAAGAAAAAAATATGTTAAAACTAATGAGATCATTAAGAGAGTGTATGTAGATAGAAGAAAAAACATACTGTTGTTATTTATTGAGCCTTTACTATGTGCCAGACACTTTCACATAAACAAGCCCTCTTAATAGCTCAGTGTACATAATAATAGTTATCTGCGTCAGGAGTGTGGTCTATAGTAAAGAGAAAATCAAGTGTCCTAAATATTTTAATAGAAATTACTGCACCTCTCCAATGCATATCAAATTTGCCTTCTCCCGTGCTCTTGACATACGTAAATAACTATGTAGTACTACCACTAAAGTGAGAATAAGTTCTCTCTCTCACTTCCCTTACTTTACATTAGATTCAAAGAAGTGTTTACTTATGATCCTGATGGCACAGAGTTGTTAGTTAAATAGGCCTTTCTATTTTTTATTTGAAGCTCCCCTTGCTCAGGAATCAGGTATATTAAAACATCCATGAATTTAGCCTCCAATGATTCAGTAAAGGTCATCATACTCAAACTTACCTGCTTTTACTTATCTACGATGCTTTTCTCCAAAGAGGTTACAGAATCCTTTAGCTAAATAGATTCATGATGTAACTCCAGACTTATCTGAACTAATTATTCAGCAGTATTTGTTGAGAATCAACTGTACAACAGGTATTAATTTGCACAGCATGAATTCTAAGCAACTGGAAAGTCCTTCCTGGCCTAACTCTGAATTTTACCAGAATTTGCCTTTTTCCAAATCTCTATGTGTTCCCTTTCGGTTTTTAATTTTTATGCTGATCACTTGCTGTTACTTTCATGATACTTGATTTTTTTTCCCCTTAGTTGTTAGGCAAGACACATAAATATTATCTGTATCTCAGCTTGAAGTTTAGTATTTGTCATTTTCTTTGCTAGAGTGCCCTTTGATATTGACATGCCACTGCAGGGATGGCATTAATGATAAACCCCAATTTATTACTATTTTAAGTCATTTTATTCATTTACTATAGTATAGAGAGCTAAAAGGCATACTTTTAAAAAATGACAACTGGTAATTTATCTTCACTGCAGCCCCTAGAGACACATCAATATCAGAGTTCCAAGGATGGCTGAAAGAGTTGATTCGTCTCCCCACACCACAGAGAAGCCTTCAGGGACAATTTGGCAGTTTGTTGTATTTTTAAGCAGACAATGAAGAAAATGGTAGTTAAAGAGTGGCAAATATTGGGAGGGAAAACTTAAAATTGAGAAGTAATTTAGTAGATCTATAATGTGAGTAACAAATATTAATCAGTGTTAATATATATAAAGATAGCTTTTAATAGTATTACATAATTTTTAATTCATCTTTTAATTGGCAAAATAAATCCCAAGCTCTTTTCTCTATATCACAGTGGTTTTTTTTTTTTTTTTTTTTTTTGGTATATTATGGGGGTACAGATTTTAAGGTTTCAATAAATGCCCATTTCCCCCCTCCCCCCAAAAGTCTGAGTCTCCATCATGACCATCCCCCAGATGGTGCACATCTCACTCACTATGTATGTATATACCCGCCCCCCTCCCCCCTCCCACCTGCCCAATACCCTATTACTGTAGCACCTATGTGTCCACTTAGGTGCTACTCAGTTAATACCAGTTTGCTGGAGAATATATCTGGTGCTTGGTTTTCCATTCTTGGGATACTTCACTTAGTAGTATGGGTTCCAGCTCTAACCAGGAAAATATAAGGTGTGCTATATCACCATTGTTTCTTAGAGCTGAATAGTACTCCATGGTGTACATATACCACATTTTATTAATCCATTCTTTGATTGATGGGCACTTGGGCTGTTTCCACAGCCTTGCAATTATGAATTGTGCTGCTATAAACATTCGAGTGCAGGTGTCTTTTTTGTAGAGTGTCACTGGATCATTTGGGTAGATACCCAGCAATGGGATTGCTGGATCAAATGGTAGATTCACTTGTATCGCTTTAAGGTATCTCCATATTGCTTTCCACAGAGGTTGAACTAGTTTGCAGTCCCACCAGCAGTGTAGGAGTGTTCCCCGCTCTCCGCAACCACGCCAGCATTTATTGTTTGGAGATTTTTTGATAAAGGCCATTCTCACTGGGGTTAAGTGATATCTCATGTGGTTTTGATTTGCATTTCCCTGATGATTAGAGATGTTGAGCATTTCTTCATATGTTTGTTGGCCATTCTGTCTTCTTTAGAAAAATTTCTGTTCAAGTCCTTTGCCCACTTTTTAATGGGGTTATTTGATTTTTTCTTCCTAATTTTCGTGAGTTCTAAGTATATTCTAGTTATCAGTCCCTTATCGGATGCATAGGATGCAAAAATTTTCTCCCATTCTGTAGGTTGTCTGTTTACTTTCATGACTATTTCTTTGGCTGTGCAGAAGCTTTGTAGTTTGATCATGTCCCATTTATTTATTTTTGTTGCTGCTGTGATTGCCTTTTGGGTCTTCTTCATAAACTCTTTGCCCAGGCCGATGTCTAGGAGAGTGTTTCCAACTTTTTCCTCTAGAGTTCTAATAGTTTCATATCTTAGGTTTAAGTCTGTTATCCAGCGTGAGTTGGTTTTTGTGAGAGGTGAAAGGTGTGGGTCCTGTTTTAGCCTTCTACAGGTGGCTATCCAGTTTTCCCAGCACCATTTATTGAAGAGGGATTCTTTTCCCCAGCGTATGTTTTTGTCTGCTTTGTCAAAGATGAGATGGCTATATGAGGATGGTTTTATATCAGGATTCTCACATCTGTTCCACTGGTCAATATTCCTGTTTTTGTGCCAATACCATATTGTTTTAATTACTACAGCTTTGTAGTATAGTTTGATATTTGGCATATTAATGCCTCCCATTTTGTTTTTGTTGCCTAGAATTGCTCTTGATATTCGGGGTCTTCTTTGGTTCCATACGAAGCGTAAAATTATTTTTTCTATATCTGTGAAGAATGCTGATGGGATTTTAATAGGTATTGCATTGAATCTGTAGATCAGTTTGGGTAGTATAGACATTTTGATGATATTGAGTCTGCCGATCCACGAGCATGGTATGGATTTCCATCTGTTTACATCCTCTGCTATTTCCTTCCTCAGTGTTTCATAGTTCTCCCTGTAGAGGTCTTTTACCTCTTTGGTTAAATATATTCCTAGGTACTTTAATTTCTTTGTTGCTATTGTGAAGGGAATTGAGTCTTTGATTTGGTTCTCAATTAGATTGTTGTTGGCGTATATGAATGCCTCTGATTTCTGTGTATTAATTTTGTATCCTGAGACTTTACTAAATTCATTGATCAGTTCCAGGAGTTTCTTGGTTGAATCCTTGGGGTTTTCTAGATACAATATCATATCATCAGCAAACAGTGAAAGTTTGATCTCTTCTGCCCCTATTTGGATACCTTTGATTCCATTTTCCTGTCTGATTGCTATAGCCAAGACTTCCAGCACTATGTTGAACAGAAGTGGAGATAGTGGGCAGCCTTGTCTGGTTCCAGTTCTAAGTGGGAATGATTTCAATCTTTCCCCATTCAGTATGATGTTGGCTATGGGTCTGTCATATATGGCTTGTATCATTTTTAGGTATGTCCCTTCTATGCCTATTTTCTTAAGTGTTCGTATCATGAAAGGGTGTTGAATTTTGTCAAAAGCTTTTTCTGCATCTATTGAAAGAATCATGTGGTCTTTGTTTTTGCTTCTGTTGATGTGGTGAATTGCATTTATAGATTTACGTATGTTGAACCATCCCTGCATCCCTGGGATGACACAGTGGTTTTATATCTTATTTCCTTGATAATTTGCTTATTTTTTCCTAATTTAATCTAAAATATAAAGGAAATAAAAAATCTTGTTAGTATCCTGATTCTTAATTTTGATGCTAAGCTTATTTTCCTATGAACAATCATGTACTTAGTTATATATTCATGAGATACAAAATAGATTATAATCTGCATTGTCTAACATTTCCCCTCATATTTTAGCCTTATGCATGGATCAGATAATTGAGCCTGAATAAGTCTCATAAGTACTGTAAGATGACATTTACATTAAGGATTTACTTTCTTTCAAGACTCATATTTTAGACTTGAGAATCTTTAATATACTAAAGGAAGTCCTGTAATTTTTATTTTATTTTAATATTTATTGAATAATAAATAATCATGTTTATTTGCTTATTATCTAAGGCTGAGAAATTTAATACCTGGGAGAAATCCAAACCCTTAAAGAAATTATAGTCTGAGAAACAAAGAAATAAAATTCATTATGGCATATATTATCAAGGGTAAAGCACAAGTACTAAATAAGGACATAGGAAAGGCACTTAATATAATTGTAAAGTAGTAGGGAACATTTTCTTAAGGAGTGACACCTAATCAGAGACAAGAGGCTTCACTTAGAAATTATCTAGGAAAAGAGAGAGGAAAATATATTTTTAGAGCTAAGGGATTATACGTGTAGAGATCCAGAAACTAAATAAAACATGATATACCTGAGACCTAAATTAAAATTCCATATAGCTCGTGTGGATAGAGTGTAAAGGGAAAGTGCCGAGGTAGGAAACCAGGGAGCTAATCAAGGGCACCATTTATTATGGAATAGACTTTTATGCCATGTTAATGGTGTTAGAGTTAATGCTAGAGAAAACTGAGAACAGTAGAAGTGGGATGGTAGTATATATAATTTGTGCTCTCAAAAAGGTCTCCAATTTTGCATAGATTTTGGCTTGGAAAGGGGCAGGCTAGAAGCAGTAAAAGCAGGTGGGAGGCTTTATCAGTAATCCAGGAAAGATTTAATGCAGTCTTGAATGATTTGGCCACATTTTGATATTTAATTATATTTTATCATATAGAGCTTTCAATTAAAGAAAAATTTTGTCGGAAGGAGTTTTAAAGCAATTAAATTTCTCCTCCTTTGATTTGTTAGTATCTCGCTTAATATTATGACATTAATAACATTCCATCTCCTACTATGGCTTCTGGCATTTACTTATGCCCTTCTCTAACATTTGTTGAAACCTTGGATCATGGTGTTATTAGTTTCTGACTATTCAGTTGTGTACTGAATAAGTATTGATAAAGGTGGTGGTAAAATTTTAACAACTATGTTGTTATTTTACCAGGTATTTTTAAAATTTATGTTAAATCAATAATTGTGTAAAAGAATTGACCAATGAGTCAATAGATGGCATTTATGTATATTTAACTCAATCCAAAGTTTGATCATGTTTTAGACTTTCTCTATTCATAAATAACCCTAGAATGGACTGGGGCATTTTAGTGTCAATATCTTTTCAAATGTATACTAGACAGATAAGCCCAAGAACCTTGAGGGATTTTATCACCTGTGAAGGGCACTGACATGCTAGAATTGTATATATAAAGTTTCAAGATTTTATTAAATTACAATATAGTCTTAAATTTCCCAATACAACCAGAATATAAAAGTGGTGTTAAGGCTCCGAATTCTTTGGATATCTCAAATAACTGCTACTTAAAAGAAGGGCAACTCATTTTAATGACCCGAGTTTCTTATACTCAATATTTGGTAAGATGAATACTGGGTGCTTTATGGGAAGGATTGGCACACGTTCAGTGTTTATTACAAGATAGTTTTAAGTTATAAATAATTTTGGCTGCAGCAATATTCTTAGGAAAATTTTCAGCCCTATAAGAAAGATAATGTAAAAAAAACCCAAAAATAGATATATGATAAATTGTTACACAGACTTCTGCTATGGACCATAGTCGTATTTACTATATGGGGATAGATTATAGTGAGAAAGCTTTATTTTTTATGTTTGGAAATATACAGAACCATAAAAATGTAATGGTTGGTTTAGCCTATAAAGAGTTTTCTAATCAGTTAGTTCCTGACAGAAGGTGGAAATTGTATCTTATGAAAGATTTATTTTATTCCTCTTCCTTTAATTTTCAGAGCTCAGGAATGTTTTGAAGATGTTAGAGAGAACCTGATAAATTTTCACTGCATCATATAGAAGTGATCTGAATATAAAACATATCAAGAAAGTACTAACTTGTTTGCACATGCTTCCCAGTTTTATTAATTCATTCCACATTCATATTGATACAGATGGAAATTATAAAAGAACTGAATTTACAGATTGAGTGAACAATTTTATCTCCATGGTAACAGGCAAAAATTGAGAAAGTAATTAAATATAACATTTATAGTTTGCTGAATAATTTAGTTGTCTAGTAATTATTAGCATGATTATAAAATGACATAAACAACTGTGTGGCTCAAATGTGTGATTATGTACAATATATGCCAAGCTGGCACTTACTGAACATATTTTGCTGATTTTACAAGCAATTAATAAGTACTCACACAGTGCAGCTGTGCTGAAACCGCTAAATAATTTACCAGAAACCGTGTGTGTGTGCGTGTGATCTAGATGCACTTGCGCTTGTGCTGATACTGAGCTAAATGGTACAGCTCATTAATATATCTAAATACAATTTAACTACTTCAGTAGTGAAAACATTTTAAGTGGGAGGAAGCCTTATTTTTTGATCTTGTTTTTAAGCTTCCTTTTGATTTCTAGACTGAGCATATTGTCACAATTATAGTAAATATGTTCTATTTTTATATTTTACCAAAAATGGAATCAAACTATTTAATGTTTCAGGTTTTTGTTAAAATGGCAACCATTCTAATACACTTAAAAATAACAAATTGAAATCTACATAAAATTTCTTCTCAATCGTCTCTCCTGAACAAGTAGGACTCCAGAGTGCTGAGGTCAGTGTGGGGTAGAGTATCTCAATGCCTGGGTTTGGTATGGGAAATGCCTTAATACCTGCTTTACACCTGCAGTTAAGGAACCAAGACAGAAATATTAGAAGCAACATATTTGTGGCAGTTAAAACCTGGAGTTCAGATCAAATCTATTTTCTAGTCTGAAAGTGGCTAATTGGAGAATGAGAGTGAAATTCTGTATTCCACAAGACAAAAATTAGGACAATTCACTAAAAAATATATCCATGTGTCTATGGGCCCATACATGCACATACACATAAAGGTTTGTAACAGAAGATGGGAATGGGACCTAAGGCAATCTCTGCGCAGACCATTACTGCAAAATAACCGCAGTAATTTTTACTAGTGGGTATTCGTTGCAATATCAAGATGGGAGGGAAGAATGGATGGACAATACCATAGGTACAGTTGTGTGGAGGATTTTAGCATATATGTTAACTTGTAGAAGTGTTTTCCACTGAGACCCAGTCCTGAAGCAGTAGCCATAGATATCATGTGAATTAGTACAAGAGTGTATTAAAACAGAACAAACAAAAATGAAACAAACAAATGAAAACCTACCTCTAATTCATAATGCATACTATGAAGCCTAAACTAAAGAAATACTTCTGCTTTTGAAGGTGATGCTTATTGGTGAAGACCTTGATGTTGGGACATTGTAAATTTTCAAGCATAAACAAAATGAAGGAGCAAAAATCGCTGTAATGGAAATATATATTTGGAAAGTATCTCTAGGCATAAGATAATGCATTAGAAGTAGTGGGTAACCAATGCCTGGGGAGATAATATAAGTGTTAGAAAATGATACAAAATAATAAAAAATGCTGCAAAAGAAAACAAAACTTTTATATTAGTTAATAAAACCCCAAGCAGGCAGAAAGTATTTTAATGTACTCAAATGAACATCATACAATGTGATTCCCATCATCTTATGGTTTTCTTTACCAAAGTATGATAATCAGTGGATAAATTATTTATTTTACTCTGCTCAAGGAAGACTAAAGTAATACAAGTACAATGAAACCAACAATGACAATAATGTGAACCTCCGTGTATCTTCCTCCATTAGATGTCTACTGGTTGAACCAGAGTGAAAGAGAGAGAGAAAATCTAGTTCCCTTGTGATGGCTCTAGCTGATAGACAAGTTTGTGTTCTGATGTAGTGTCACTTTATTGGTTCTAGAAATAATGAAGAATTCTTGAACAGGGCTAAATTCCTTCTTAGACTTGGATTCACTCACCTATCATCATAAATGTAAACCTGATTCTAATTTTAGTCAGAATCACAGGACACTAGATAACCTTTACGTTACATTTACAGACTGGTTATGACTAAGTCATTGAGTAGAATTAAATGGCCATGACTGCTGTTTTCCATATTGTATGGTCAACAATGGATGTAACTAAGAATTTATTTATAATAAACGAAGCTGTCAATCTCTATAAAAACTAGTTTTCATGTTTTTACTATTCTTCCCTCTCAAATTTATCCATCCTTCTCTGCTATCTTACTACCTCTGATTTTTTTCTGAATAATGCTAGAAAATTAGCCATTATTTAGAACAGAACAATTTTAAAAATGAATGTTAAAATTCTTCTCTGAAGAATCCTAATACATACTCCTTGTATATCCAATTGGGAATTGAGTTTCTACCCCCAAAATTCTAGATAATACTGATGAAAATGGTACATTAAATATAAAGTGGTTGAATTAATTGCTATATATCCCACACAGGGCATCATCCAATAGTTTATCAATTAGTACTGAAATATGTGTTCAGGTACCCTAAGCTATTTTATAGAAGACTAATGCCTTGGATATAGAATCTGTGCTGGGTTGAATTATTAAAGATTAGTAATTTTCCATGTGATAAGAGAGATAATAATATAGTTTGTCTGACAGCTTAGTTTATGAAAATACTTAACATTCCTCATATAATTATACAAAGTTTTATAATTATACAAAAATCCCATGAGGTAAGCAAGTGAATAAACATTTAGTCAACTTTATACATTTTTTTTAACTTTATGTTTCTTAAGGGTAGTAGCTAGATAGTTTTAGAAAATTTGCATTTTCTTTTAAGAAGGGGTATTATTTGAAAACTTGTGGAATGTTTATTTCCTAGATTAATAAGTAAGTACCTAAATGGACATTGGAGACTCAGAATGGTGGGGGACGGGGGTTGCAGGGGTTGAGGGAAGAAAAACTACCCATCTGGTGCAATTTGCGATTGTGCAAAAACTACACTATTTGGTGGTGGGTACACTATCAACCTAGACATCACCGCTGTACAATTCATCCATGTAACCAAAACCCACATATACTCCTAAATTCATCAAAATGTATATAAAAAAAGTAAGTACTTGAAATAAGTTTTAAGATATATTATCATTTGTATCAGACGTTTAACTCTACTAGTTAGTATATGTGGACCTGTCAACTGAATTTTACATGGAGAGAAAACAAAGAAAAAATATACAGACTGGGTCCAAATAAATATAAATAAATAGGTAAATTTTCTACATATAAATAAATTGAAAATTTGAAATATAAGTAAATATTTATTTCTAAAAATGGTTTTTTTAGTTTGGTAGCAAAATAATTTCTTAGGAGTTTTAAAATACATAATGGAAATTTGTATACTATGCACGATTCCTGATAAGAGATTCTTGTTAATAAAAAGAACTACATCTTTGCTGGTATTGTCAGGTAGATAGTATCTCCAGCCTTTCTTGGGACAAGAGTTCCCTGCTTTGATGCTGACTCTACCAATTGCTCCACCTGGGAAGAAGGATGAGGGTGGGTACTCTATTTTTGTGTTGCCCCACACTGAATCCTATCCTGAGCAACTGCTACACCTGAGGAAGGAAGGAATGCTTTATCAATCTGGAAATTCCCCAGCCCAGGCATGCTAGCACCATAGGATTGAGAAAGTGACCTAGAGTAACCTAAGGGTAATTATCGTGCCATTAGCTTGAATCTGCATTGTGGTTCACACACCCAAGTGGGCTTTAAGAGAGGGAGCTCATATGCCTTCCCCTAGACTGGGCTAATAAAAGGAAACAGTCTGAGAAGTCAGGGAAAGAGTGGATGGGTCAGTGGGTGAGTCAGTTTGTGAGTCAGTTTGTCTCTCTTCTCTCTCCACTCTCAGAGACAGACTCATTTTATTTTACAACAAAGAGCTGCTCGCTCATGTGAAACTGCTTCCTGCGTGAAGTTACTCTGTTGCATTGGCCCTGCTGGTGATTGTTCCAAGCAAGAAGTCAGAGGATCAGGATAATAGTCTGGACTTGACACTCTGTTGTGTCTGGTCATTCTTTGGCCGAGAGCACACCAAGAACTGAGGGCAGACTGCTACCCTGACAGTTGTAAGTACTGCTGTGATGTGACTCAAAGAAAAAAAAATTCTTTTTAAATTTTACCTCTTCTTGCAGTTTCGTAAATAATCTGAGACATACGTTTTGACAAAATTGTCAAGAATCTCACAGTCTAGGATTTCACCTTACTTATAAGCTAACAATTTAGTGTGCTCCTGTTTCATGCATGCTGGCTGAAGGTACAAAACACCTGGGAAAGAGCCAAAGGACTTTCTTACAGAAAAAGCAGTGGCCAGAGTTTCATGTTCATTTATATTATCCAAGTTCCATATGAAAACAAAGGACCTGTGAGGAATACATGTACATGCAGTGAGCTGTGTTATAGGAGAGGAATCCTGAGCTTGAAGGATTCCCCACAGTTATTGTGAGCAGAAACAAGTCTTCTGCAAACCGTATCCCTTAAGGTTGCTCATTGCAAACACACCCCTGAGAAATGGCCTGGCTGAAGAGAAACCAGGTTGGTCCTCCCTACGGAGAAAGTGCAAGGATTGCCTTTCCCAACAGATTTGATTCCTGTAAAGTAGTTATCTTAATATAAAAAGGAAATACGTTCATCATGTATCATTTTTATTTTAGTCATTTTTTTTCTTCTGCATCTTTTCCTATCAAAAATCTGATAGACCATTTGTAAGTTTATTTACACAGGATCTAGATAGAGGTATGAAATTCATGTGTTGAAACTTAATCCCCAATATGATGATATTTGGAGGTGGTGCCTTTGGGAAGTGATTAGGTCGTGAGGGTAGAACCCACAGAAATGAGTTTTAGGGTCTTTATAAAAGGGGTCTCAGAGAGCTGCTTTGTGCCTTCCATCTTTTGAGGACACAGAGAGAAGTAGGTCATCTATGAACCAGAAAGTGGACCCTCATCAGACACTTAGTCTGTCAGTGCCTTTATCTTATATTTCCTAGTCTCCAGAACTGTGAGAAATAAATTTTTGTTGTTTATAAGCTACCCAGTCTATGGTATTATGTTATAGCATCCAAAAGTATTATGTTATCACCTGAGTATATAAGTAGTATTATGCTTATGTATTCCCTCCATGATTTTTGTGAGTCTATATCATTTATGACACAGATGATATACCTTTAGTAATTTAATGATAAATAAACATAAACAATGATTTATTTAAAATATCTAGGGCAGTTTGGTACAGATTATTGTGGTGAAACTCATGATAAAAAAAGATGATCCCTTGTTTATCATAAAACTTAAAAAATTTTTATTAATAATTTACTATGGAGGAACTTTTTATAATATATATATGGCTTTTTCTTTGGGCTCTTCTTACTACTTTAACCTTAGTTTCCCTTTTCCCTTTTCCCAGCTTGCGTTATCAATATAGCTTTACATTTTGTGGCATTGTATACATTTTTGTAAGCAATCTCAAATTCTTTATGGAATTTGTCATGAAATAAATGTTTAAATATTTAGATCTTCCTTGGAAGATTCTTCAGTTTTACATATTTCTACCAGAATTTCAAATTTTATAAAATATATTTTTTGTTATCATTCATGGAAACAAGGAATATTACAAGGACTTCCTGTATGAATTAATCTGACCTTATTCTATTTTAAACTCTGTCATTTAGACTGCTTATAAATCTTTGGATAAAATTTGAAAAACTTGGACATGGTCAATTAATATGCTTGTGGGAAATATCATACCTTTTGGTGACTTCAACGTAATTAACAATATAGTGACATCACTCAGGGTATAATTCTTAATTTTTATATATTTTTTGTTAGTACTTTTTCTTTTTGTACTGAAGATATAAAAAGATAGCTTATGATTCTATATAAAAATTCTGAAATTTAAAGGACAACTTTTTAATTGACTTTATGCCAATTCTGAGGTTTCCAAATAGCAACTTTCAGGAGCACTGAGGGATATGTTAAATTTTTAGAGAAATTTAGCAATATCTGCTGGACATCAAGATGACTACTAGTTTGAAAAATGCTATAGACTAAGTATTTGTATTACTTCCAAATTCATATGTTGAAATCCTAATCCCCAAGGTGATACTATTAGGAGATATAGAGCCTTTTTATTTAATATATAAATAAAAGATATAGAGCTGTATTATTTAATAAACAAAACTGTTAGCTATTTCTTTTGGCTAAAAGGGGCCATGAAAAATTACTGAGATCCTAAACTACTGAGAACCAAGAAAAGTTTGATAGCCTCTGAGAAAATCAATCCATTGATTTAATAGATGGTTGTTGAATCCTATGTGACAGGTGCTGTTCCAAGTTCTGGGACAGAGTGATGAATAAAACAATCATAGTTGCTGGCTCCATGGATTTTACTGTCCAGTGTAGGCTTTTGCCAAGTTGTTAATCTATGACAAGTCAGTAAAAGTACATGAGTTACACTGAATACAGAGGAAATGCTATCTACTATTTATATGCCTTTATATCACCTGCAATTTATTTTCACTCCTAGTTTTTTTTTACTACATTTATTCTATGTCAAGGTTGTTCCTGGGCAACACTGTAAGACAGATGGAGTCTCCTGCATTCTTTGGCATTCTCTTCTGTGGCCTTCATCCATTCATGGCACAATTGCTCCTCAAGTCCCTGGACTATTATTAGCTTTTGTAGCTGCAGAGAATTCTTCATCTTATCCTTTCTTGTAGGCTTCCATTACCAGAAATGACCCCTGTTGCAGCCTTATACCTTCCAATTTTATTCATCTGTTAAAATATTCATTTCTTTGACTAACTTGTATTTTTTTAAATTTTATTTCGGCATATTATGGGGGTACAGATTTTAAGGTTTCAATAAATGCTCATTTCCCCCCCTCCCCCCAAAAGTCTGAGTCTCCATCATGACCATCCCCCAGATGGTGCACATCTCACTCATTATGTATGTATATATCCGCCAACTAACTTGTATTTTAACAAAATAATTCAAAGGAATGGATACTGTTATTTGAATAGAAATGTGTGTATATACACATAGGAAACACACACACACACATTCATTATTGAGAGTGAAGACAGGAAAACATTATGGGAAACCCTTAGGAGAGTTTCATAGTGTACCATAACATCTACACATCTCCTTTTATATGTGGAAAGCTAGATATTTTATTATCATATTTTTTTAGCACCTATCCTCATGATGTCCTTTTGCATTTCACCTATACCTTACCTATTCTATGTTGTTTTTATTATTACCTGAAAGAAATCCTCTCCTTCAGTCTCCTCACTCTCCCCTTTATGCATGTACAATCCCATAGCAAATTCTAGGTCCAACCTTTTCTCTGTGCTGCAATTCCCTGAAATTTATGCTGTTCCAAGCCATATTTTTAAATACTTTAAGATCAATATGATGTGCTAACTATCACAATCACACTGTTTCTCCCAATTCTTGTTGCTCTTATTATTTGTACCACTCATGTTTTTCCATATGGATTTAATCTCTAATTGTTAATTCTGTGTTAGTTCATATTCTGTACACTGTGCCTTACTAACTAGATTGTAGATTCTTTTGAAATAATAGCCACTTCTTTTACTTGGAAAAGTTTTGTCCTGGAATAGAAAAGTATTGCACCTTGTTTTCCCTAGAGAAATTAAACCTGAATAAGTACCTATATGCCAACACTTTCCTGAAAGACATAATTTGCTAAAATGATGAAAAGAGGGATGTAAGGCAGAGAAGGAGGGAAAGCAAAACTAAGATGTGACCTTACAAAGCTGGATAGAGCTTCAACAGAAATAAGAGGTTGGCCACGTGGAAGATCTTTGGAGAAGCAGAATGAACCATTGAGTTGAAGGGCACAAATTTGATCTAATGGATCCTTCCTATTTTCTGTTTCTCACTGGCCTAAGTTTACCCCAAAGTGTAACTTCTAGTCTGTGTTTCCCAACCCCTCTGGGTCACTTTTGGGGTTAGAATAAATTATAAAATATATTTTATAAAATTCAACGTTTTGGCAGAAATATGTAGAAATGAAGCATCTTCTAAGAAAGATCTAAGTATTTAAATATTTATTTCTTTCATGACAAAGTTCAACAAAAAAACTGACCTAACCTAATGTCCATTATTTTTGTTTTTTTAAGGAAAAATAATGTTTAATATTTGAAAAACATCTTGACATTTTATATTACCTTATGTAAATTAAATAATAAAGCAAGTTTAGATTTATTCATTTGTTTTAGTCAACAAATGCTTATTATGTGCCCAGATCTACCAAACATTTGTTTTAGGTGAAGCTGTTATGAGAATGAACTAGTAGACAAATTACCTGTCCTCATGTACCTTACATCTTAGTGCAGAGAGATGAACAAATCATAAGTAACTTATGTAATGTGGCAATAACTGGGAATGAAATAAAGCAGTGAAGTAGATAACATGTGCTGAATGAAAATGTAAATTTTATAATAGTAAGGTTTGGGAAGGTCTCTTTAAAAAGGTAGCATATGAGCAGAGATTCAAAAGAGATGAATGAGTAAGCAAAGATTCAAAGGCAGGTAAAGCATTCAAGACAGAAGAAAGAGTTCCTGATACGGCAATATTTCTGATGTGTTTGAGGCTGAATGAAGGTCAAAATGAGTGAATGAATGAGAGTATCAGGAAATAAAGTCAGAGAGAGAACAAGAACCAGAAATGTTAGTCCTTTTAAGTCATTTAAAGATTTGGTTTTTATTCTGATGGAGAGGTTTTGAGCAGAGGAGTGACATGATCTGACTCAAATTTTAACAAGATTCTTCTGACTATTCCATTAAGACTAGTTAGTAGACTATTGGAATAATGATGGCCCGGATCACACAAGCTGGTGTAAAGTTAGATACTGTAAGGTCTAGGATTCCATGTGCTACCTAAAAATCTGTGAGACTCACAGGGCCATAAAGGGCTGTGAGTTTTGCTCCTTTTACCAGATATGCCCCCCATCTGGTGGGAAAGACTCCTGACCCAGCTAGTTTTCCCAGCTACCAGACCGGCTACACGCTGCCTGATCCATAACTTAATGGGTTTCACTTTCCTGCCAACCTACATAATTATTCAAATAAGCCAATCACCAATGGGCCAGAGGCCACCCTACCTGCTTATTACTGCAAAGCCTGCTTTCTCTAGCCCCTGATGGTTCACTCTGCAGAATAAAGGTGGTAAAAGTGGATGGGAAGTAAGAGCAAATGGATGTTTCATGAGAAGCCTGTTTCTGGAATAAAAAATACTCTGAAGACCCATGCTACATGTTTGGTGGCTGTGGGGGGAGCTCTATGTTTCTTGGGAGAATTATGGGGGTGCTCTCATGAGAACAGCAGGGGAGAGTGAAAAGTTCAGGAAAATGGTAAATGAAGGACCCCTCAACTTCTGATTGACTGATCACACACTTCACAAAGATTTACACTGTTAGAATCCCTGGTTGTTCCATGGGACTTATCTGGTGTTTTAGGAGGCCCCAATTCTCTCTGTTTCTTGACATATGTCTGATCCTTGAAACACTCATGCATCTTTAGTTTCTATAAAATCAGAGCATGCATATGGTCTGATGCAGTACCACCTTTCTGATTTTTTGAACAGAGAAATAACTTAGCTGTCTCATAGCCACTACATTCCCTAAGTGGAAATCAAGTCTTCTATTATAAACAGCTTTAACAAAGGTAAAAGAATGACCTATCGCTTCATGAAAAGATCATTAAGACTTAAAATGTTATTTTAACATTTAAATGTATAATTGATGAAAGTGTATCTCGATAATTTTGCATTAATTTCACATTTCCATAATCACAGGCATTTATTGTGCCTGCTACTCTAAGAACACTTATGCCCACATAGTACTCTTCTCTTTGTTCGCTTAATCAGCATTAACAAAGGTGAAGTAGGCATCGTTGCTTGAAAGTGAATTAAGCAATATTCATTGACTGGATTTTAGACTTTCCTACAAGTTGAATATAGTTTAAATACTTGGTGAAAACTAAAGAGCTTGCGATGCTGTAGGTTTATGATCTCTGTATCACTTACTTTTAAATAATATATGATGCAGAGGACTAAATAGCTACATATATACTCTAAAATGTAGTCCAAAATTACTTTATACCAAATTGTTAATATAAGATCATTTTTTATAATATGGTTCTCAAAGTTAAGAAAAGTCCTGATTAATTGAAGCCTTGGCTATGAGTTTCTGTTAATCAAAATTTTACTGCATCCTCTTTCCAAATTCACCTTTGATGTTAATTAGAAATTTAATTTTTAATTTTCATACCTTTGTGACTATAACTATCTTCTTTAGATATTGATGTACTTTCAATTTTTAAGACATATCATTAAAAGATTATGAGCTGCAAAATATTATTTCTGACATGGGAAATCTTAATAAAGGGAAGAAAATTTCAAGTAATATATTGCAGTCATTTATTAATAAACAGTTTGGTTATAAGCCAAACTTACAATAAATAAAAAACATTCAAAATTTAATTTTTATTAGACCATTTATATTTCATTCTCTTCTATGATTTATCATAAGACTCATTTAAACTATAAACACTGATCTCTGGCCATCAATTGATTAAAGAGAATAGAGACCATGAAGTAAATCAGATTATTCTGTCTTTTTATTCTCTATTCATCCATGTACTCTTTGAAATTTAGTTCTTCCTAATTACTCTATGGAAGTACACATTACTGATACATGGACTTTGCCTAATTCATGACATATTTTATATTACAATAAACACTCCCCTTTGGCCCATTTACTCACTCCTACAAAATAGATTGCATTATCCAGTGACAATGGCATAACTTAGGACATTTCTTAGGTGACCAGAGAAGAGCTTTCCTATATGCAAAGCAAAATGTACTGAAATACCAGGCAGTATCTCATCTAAGCCACAAAATGATCCAGATGCAAGGTTTCAAAATCAAGCTATGGCATTTTAGTTCTCAGTGGTCATTGACTTTCCTTGGAGCGTGTATTCAGCCTCTTTGAGACAGTCATATCTAAGCAGTGGGTGTAGAAATTCTATCTACCTATTTGATAGGGTTGCTGTAGCATGTTTTCAGAGTCTGATGTTTGTTTTTCTTTGCTAATTGTTTAACTGATATCTATTAGAGACAGCCTTCATCATAAACCATCCTACCCAATTAGTGTTACAGGGGTTGTTTGACATCAAAATAACTTGGTTGTCCTTTTTATTTTTTACCAGTAGAAATAGAAAACCCCCCAAAATTATCAATGAATAAAACAGTGCTCTACTTTGCTGCCTCTGTATTTATTAGGTATCTGGATTTCACCCCATATTCACAACAGTGGATTTCTTAGCTACTTTGAGCCACAATGACATTATGACTTCACTTACTAGTGAACAGGTTGATCATTCCTGCAAAAATTACACATTGAAGAAATTTAGGGTGAATGTAGTACTCATGGCATGAAAAAATAAATAAAATAAGGGTAAAACTATAATTTAAGCCAAAAAATAAAGATGGGAAAATTGGATCTCTGTTTTTAAATTCATTTTTAGAAGTTGGATAGGTATAGGATAAGGGTAAATGGGATCCCTTGAAATGCATTTCAATAAAAAGCACTTAGGATCACTTAGACAATTTAATAATGGATAGAGTAAGAATTGTAAAATGAATTTTGTCAATGGAACTTAGTTCAGAAGCTCAGATGTTCTACCTATATCAAATACATGATTTATGCTTTGGGTACTAAGTTGTTTCTATAAAAAAGGACAAATATTTGTTTAGCAGCATAAGCAAAACTTTCCTTTGGAAAAGTATAATATTAATTTACCATACTGTTACTTCTTTTGGTGAAGCAAATACAGTGGCCAAAAGCTAAAGTTTTCAAAGAATCCTTAAATTAGTAAGCATGATATATCTATCAAAGAAGAAATAATACAAAAGTAAAAAGAAATAGACAATTCCAATAGAAACCGTCTTGTTGTATTATGATCAGATACAATAGTAATAATAAAGCTAATTATCAAGTTAACCAAGAGCAACAATGTCAACAAGTTTCTGAAAACATTGTATGCTTTTGAAAGTTTGGAAATAGTTCAGGAAGCACTAGTCATTTCAAAATAAAACATATATTACTAAGATTTTAATATCACTACTTAAAAAAGGCAGGCCTTACTGAAAAAAATATAGGTTGTGAAAGAATGATTACCCTTAAATTAAATCATTTGTTTACTGAGAAAAAATTTAAAATAAGTTTTAAATATTAGCTTTAAAGTCAAATAAACCAAGCCAATATCTTTGCTAAGAAGTCACTAAACTGATATAGTCATTCCTTAATAAAGGCCTACCCATTTTATCTTGAAATAAATGTAAATGTTAGTAAGCTGAATTGCTGGTTAATTTTTATGTTTCTTCTGAAAAATATGAACATACTCAAGTAGCCTAATAATAATTTGTTGGTAACTGGGTGAGTTCATATAAATAGTTCAACATGTGAGTAATATTTAGACATTGGTCACCAAGAGAAATGATCTGGGTCATAGGAGATCAAGAAGAACAACATGAATTTTTGATTTTATTTGATTCACAGGATATCAATTGTCATTTCAAAAGTACTGAAGGTTTTGAGCAAAACAACATTTAGCAGCACCCCAGTGCCAGTGTTCCAGCTGTATCTGCATTCTGGACAGATTGGGGGTGTGTCACAGTGCTTAAGGATCAGCTGTTCACCATAGCCCCACTGCCAAAAGGAAGGGTCATCAGACACACACGGCATTTCTACACCATTTGCTAAAATACATGGGTAATAAAAAATACCATGTTCATATCCACTGTGAAACACTATTTCATTACTTGAATCAAGGTTATATGACCTGCATTGGGTTTTAACAGAAAAATTTTAAATCAAGGACTTAAAAGTGTATCTCTATCTAAACACGATGGAATTGGTTGCTAAGTTTACTTAATACCTTTTATGTAGGAGTTGATATTTACTATTTATTGTCCTTCATGTTTTATACATTAGACATTAGGTAGAGTCAGTAATTAATGAGTTACTTTTATTCAGAAAAAAATAGAATACAGATATCTGTATATTTAAGTTATTCGTTTTCCTCTCCCACTTCGTTCTTCTAAGATGTGTAACTTTAATTTTTAGGTCTATATCCTCAGAAGACCAACTAGAAGTAATAATATATTCTAACCATCCCCTGGGGAATGTATTGTTGCATTGGAAACTGGGCAGTATTTCCCAGTAGTATTTGTCCTACTTCTAATAATGACTTCATGGAATAGCACTCCCACCCATCTTCCCCCAGCAAATTGCTATAACTTCAATTTCAGCTTTCTGGAAGATACTATCTCTAGTTACAAACAGTTTCCTGCATATTCCTAATATGTTTAATTAACATATTGTTGTACTAGGTTATAATGTCCTGGTAGCTAGATGTTCACTTTTGACTTTCAGGCAACACTTTCAAAAAGATATAAATGAGCCATTGTCTATAATTTTCCTTTTCTGTTTCTTTATCTTTTAAAACACACTTATTAGTAATATAATTTTGCAGGCTAGGATAAGTGTGCTTAGTTGAACACAGAAAATAAATAAAAATTAACTATTTTTAATATTCCTCAAAAAATTTAAGAGGAAGAATGATCTTTGAAATTTAGTTATTTATAAAAGAAGAAAAATAATCATTTTCCATTGTTAAATTAACATTTAAAACGTTTCATGACCCCAAAATGCATGGATATTCATAACATTATTTAAGCAGAGAAAACCATTTATATGTGCAGTTAAATATGAAGTTTATGTTCCCTATTTAGAAAATAAAAAGTTCAAAATTCTGTTAATAAATTAAAACAAGAGATAGAGGACAGTGACTAGTTTACTTTGGTCAATTTTCTCAACTAGGGGCTACATTTCAAGATTTCACTCACTTATACGGAAGTAATTGGAGTTTTATTAATACCACTCTTACAGCTCCAAGATGTGGTAAAGATTAACATTTGTATGATAAGATAAACAATTAATAGGGAGAAACAGACTGTTATATGAGTTAAGTAAGTCTAATCCAGTCAGGAACATGAGATGAAATTATAGAATTCATCTAATAATTATTTTACAAAAGATTAAATAATCTCAATAAGTTAAATAATCTAAAAATTATTTTATAGAAGATTCATATCTGTATGCTTCAGATAAATCAATAAACACTTATATAACTGTAAGAAAAATGCTATTTCACTAGTTTTTACAAAGGACAACTTGTATTAGCTACCATGGCAAAAAATTTTCAAGGTTATTTTCTACTAGTCTATGACACACTGATTTCTGTTCCGTGTGAGGTTTCATGGTTTTGACTGACGTGTAATTGAGCATTTGACTATCAGTTCACATACTGGGCTTGGTGATGTGTACATGATTCTTTCAGTGTGCTTGAGATACAGTGTAATTTTTCTGTGCTCAGATTCATTGCTTTTAAAGTAGAACCCCTGATGTGGGGGACAATTGGGGCATCCATGGGTTCTAAAAAGAGTTGCTGGAAACTAAATTTAAACACATATTAGTACCTGTGAAAGTTTATGTGTTTCTTAGTTAAGGTCTGTGTAGATATCTACTATTTTCTATTCTTATCTTTTATAGAGCATCTTTTTTGAAAAAAAAAGTCTATGCTACTGCTATTTACGATATTTTAGAGAAATCTTTTGAGTTTTAGAATAGGTGACAATAAAGAATATTTATTATATAGTTTGAACTTAAATATTAGTCTAAATCTTTTTTTCTTTTGTTTTTTAAACTTTGCTGCTGTCTCTTCTAAATCATCTTTTTGAAACCTTTATTTTTGCTGAGTGAACGGCAGGGCTTGCTATTAAAATCCAGATAAATATCCAGATAAATAGAACAAGTATATATTCTACTTACGTTGTCTTGTGTGTGTGAGCTGTATCCTTATATATTCAGGGCTTCTTTGGCTCAGTCATTAAAGAAGGATATATTCTGTCCCCATTTCATTCCTGTGACGTCAGGATGAAGCAGACATACTTTTGTTTCCCTTCTTCCATAATACCTACCCATTGCACTTTATAGTGTGGAAACTTATAATTTATTATAGACATTTCTGATTGTAATAAAGTTCCGAGTCTCCTATTACAGTTATACATTCTGTTTGATCCATCTTTTTGGAAGTAATGATATAAATAAAAAGCTAATGATTGGGTTGTTTTACCTTTGAGATGTGCTGTGCTATATTAATCTAGAATTGTGTGTTGAAATCCCATTGCACTTTTATGTTTTCCTGGGTTAAGTCGTTGTTTTAGAGAGCTGAATAAATTTATACAGCTGGAGTTCATTCAGATCAGTGCTCCAATATTGCTCTCTTTTACTTTTTCTTGACAATTTTCTACTTTTTTGATATATAGTACACATTTTCCTTGGTTTGAAACTACTTGTGGAGGTATACTACTTCTTCTCCCATCAAATGGTTGGATAAAAACGGCTATTATTCCACTCTCCTGTGAAAATTACTTGTCATTTAGTTCACATTCTCTGTTTATCTCTGTTACTTTCTTAGCTTGCAGTTGATGACCAACAACAGGCAAAATATCCTTTCTCTCCCTGACGCTTATTTCTGTCATCGCAAGTACACCACTACACTATACCATCCTAAATTTCTATTTCCACTGCTTATTGTTCATATTCTCCTAAGTTATATGTTCCTCTTTATGTATAGTGCTTTTCTTGCTACCCACAGCTTTAGGCAAAAAAAGAAATACCTTGATTCCTCTCATGTTGGAACTTATAGTCATGTAACTTCAAGTCAGTGTAGCTGCTGAATTCATTGTATATCTTAATGACATGGACAATGATAATCCATTGCTATTGCATTTTTTCTTAATATAGCTCCAATTCAGATTGAGTTCCTTTCTTTTCGAATTACTATTGAATATGGTTTCTGACCACTCAAAGACAAAAACCATATCTTATTTTCCTTTAAATATCCAAACTGCTTCAGCACAAAATATATAGCCCTTAAGTCATTTTTGTATAAATGACTGATTAGAATAAAGCAGTGTCTCAGACAACTGACTTGTTTGGAAATAAAAAAAAATAAAATAAAAAAAAAAAAGGATTGAATAAAGCAGTGTGAAGGGTGAAGCGTTTTCTATACTGCTTTGGGTTTCTCTTCACTGTGGAAGTTCAGTGGTCATTTAGATAATCAGTACTTTTAAAAAGTAATATTAGTGGGGAATTAAATATCTCTGTACTTTATATCTCTGCTTTAACTCTTTATCTAAGTTACTATTCTTGCATAAGTTCCCTCCAGTATCTACAAGAGAACCAAGAAAGGAATGTGAATATTTTGAGCCCATCTTCTTTATTATTTTTAGGTATTTTAAAAAATAATGGGTACATAGTAGTTGTATATCTTCATAGGGTACATGTGATGTTTTGATATAGGCATACATTGTGAATTAATGAAATTAGGGTAATTGGGGTATCTCTCACCTCAAACATTTATTATTTCTTTGTGTTAGGGGCATTGCGATTCCACTCTTTTAGTCACAGTTACCTCTTCACTTTCTTGATTATTTCCTTTGCTGTGCAGAAGCTTTTTAGCCTGATGTGATCCCATTTGTCCAATTTTACTTTGGTTGCCTATGATTTGAGGGACTTAAGAAGTCCTTGCCCAGATCAGCATCCTGAAGCATTTCCCCAGTGTTGTTTCTTTTAATAGTTTCATAGTTTCAGGTCTTATATTTAAGTCTTTAATCCATTTTTATTTGATTTTTGTATATAGTGAGGCGATAAGGGTCTAGTTTAATTCTTTTGGATATAAATATCTAGTTTTCCCAGCACCATTTACTGAAGAGACTGTCCTTTCCTTGTTGTATGTTCTTGTATCTTTATTATAGATGTGTGGATTTATTTCTGGGTTCTCTATTCTGTTCTATTGATCTGCGTAACTGTTTTTTACACTATGCCAATACCTTGATGTTTGGGTTACTACAGCCCTGTAGTATAATTTGAAGTCAGTTAATGTGATTCCTCCAGTTTTGTTCTTTTTGCTCAGGATGGCTTTGGCTATTCCGTATCTTTTGTGGTTTCCTATACATTTTAGGATTATTTTTTCTATTTCTGTCAAGAATGTAATTGGTGTTTTGTTGGGAATTGCATTGAATCTGTAGATTGCTTTGGGTAGTGTGGAAATTTTAACAATATTGATTCTTCTAATCCATTAGGATGGAATATCCTTCCATTTTTTTGTATCCTGTTCAATTTTTCATCAGTGTTTTATGGTTTTCATTATAGAAATATTTCACTACTTTGGTTTATTCCTAGGTATATTATCCATCCACCAATCTTCTATGTTACTACGTGTATGATACAAATGTTGTCTTATGGCTAGACAGAGACTGGGGTCAGAGAAGACCTAGTGAGAAGTAGAAAAAAAAGATTTAATATACTAACAAATAGACTTTGATTCTAAGACAAACTTCTATCTCTGTATGAAAACTTTCATACTCATAATTATGAGTTTAACAAATCTTGACCTGCAGGGCAGAGCAAGGAATTGGTTTCAGTATTTTTAGGTGATCTAGTCCACATTTTATAGTGGCATTTTAGTTCATATTCTTAGCAAGGGACAAACTGAGGAAAAGATAGTTTTACTGAACTCTTTGTTAGAAAGATGAAGTAATTTCCACTGTAGCTGATGATATTGTAATCTTGGTTGAGTCTCTTAAATTGCCCTTAGTTTTCCCAATGTATAAATAAGAAAATTAGGTTTCCTTTGCACAATTAAATAGAAAAACTTGCATAAAATTACCAAGAATAGGTCACTCTTTATTCCTTTCCTTCTTCTTTGCACTTTCATCTTTAAATATTTTCTTTCTTTTGTTCTTGCTTTCTACTTTCCTCCCTCCCTCCCCCCTCCTCCCTCTTTCCTTCTCTCTGCTTTGAATTTTGTGAGTATATGCAGGTGTAAATTTCTTCTGCTATTTTATCATACTATGTATTTATTTTTTCAATATGTGGAGCATAAGTTAATGACCACATTTACCTTGAAATAGCCAACAAACTTTTATTTCAATTATTTAAAAGGAAAAATCATTTAAAAATGAAGTTCAATTTATTGAACTTTATTATATTTATATTTTGTCTATATTTTCTAAATATGTTACACTGAAACAAGTGGGCTCAAATGTATAGTGAAATTAGTCACATAAATAATACCTATCTCAAATTGCAAGTAACAAATCTGGTCAATAACTTCTAATTATTGTGATTACATTGGATTAAATCTAAAAGAACTATAATTATATCATTCATAGGTACAATGAAAGCTTTTTTACCTTACCATAGCATTTCAGCATTTTTATTAGGATTTATTCAGTAATCCTGTGGCTGTAATATGCAACCACCTATGAAATGCAGTGATTCTTCTCTAATGCAGAATAATTACAATGGGAGTTAAAAATTTTAAACATTAAAATAATACATTATGTCTATGAGTAATCCACAATAATTACAGGCTAAAAACCTTGCCGAGCTGAAATTCTTGACCTTTACATCTTGAAGGATGTATAGGATAGCTATTTGTTGATATATGAAGAAGGCATTTTAGAGGAAGCCAGAGCTTGAGAAAGGGAACAAGAAAATGAATATGTAGGCTCTGTGGAAATTAATATGGAGATACCTCAAAGAGCTAAAAGTAGAACTACCATTTGATCCAGCAATCTCATTACTGGGCATCTGCTCCAAGGAAAAGAAGACATTCCATAAAAAAGACATCTGCATTAGAATGTTTATAGCAGTGCAATTCACAATTGCAAAGATATGGAAACAACCCAAGTGCCCATCAATACATGACTGGATTAATAAAATATGGTATATGTAAACTATGGAGTTCTACTCAGCCACAAAAACAATGGTGATCTAGCACCTCTTGTATTATCCTGGGTAGAGCTGGAACCCATTCTACTAAGTGAAGTATCACAAGAATGAAAAAACAAGCACCACATGTACTCCTCATCAAATTAGTATTAATTGATCAAGACTTATGTGCACATAAACTAGTAACATTTATCTGGTCATGGGCAGGTGGGAGGGGGGAAGAGGGAATGGGTATATTCATACCTAATGAGTGTGGTGTGTACCATCTTAGGGATGGACACATTTGAAGCTTTGACTCAGGCAGGGCAAAGATATATATATATATCATATATATATATATGATATATATATATATAACCTAAATATTTATACCCTCATACTGAAATTAAAAAAAAAAACAATGCTGAATTAGGCACAAAGACATGCTTCTCATTGACTGTTCAGTGAGATGAATTATGAGGTCCATTTTCCCTTCCAAAATGTTAGATTCTGAATATGAGATGCATGACGAGGAGTAATATATAAGCATATATATTTAAGAAAAGAAAAAAGCCAAAGTTATTTGAAATGAAGAACAGCTTTCTCATTTCCAGTGCCTTGGACACCAACATAAGCATGGACTTCACAAGATAAGCAGGATTTTGTTACAAAGTTAGAGAATACCTGGTCTATATCATTCATTTGAATAATTTTCACAGGAGAGTTATGTGACTTGTTCAATTTGGCAAATACAATGGCTCACAGAAGGATTATATGAATTGTCCAAGTTGGCAGAAAGCATCCCTCTAATTTCAGGAAGGGACTTGGGCATAATTTGATTTGAATTCTCTTCTCTTTTGCTATTCTATGTTACAATTATTTGATAAGAGATAATTTAATTTAACATATTTGGTGTTCTTAATTTTGTGAGGCTTCATATGATTTTTGTTTATCAATGTATTAATAACTCCCCTCTTTATACAATTCAAATAAACCATCATATTAGCAGAAACAGAAGCACAGTGGACAGTCTCTTTTCCTTAAATTTACATTTTTAATTTTGTCTGCCCTACATGTCATCCTTTCAGTGGTCAACAAAAAAAGGTTAATAGGCAGTCTGGCCCTTTGGGTTGAAATATATTTAGGTTGCACTTGCCCCTTGGGTTGAAATATATTTAGGTTGCACTTGATTAAAATCTGCCTTTGCCTCTGTTCTTCACTTCATGATGATTTCTGGGCTTTACTCTTTTTCTTATTTCCAGATATTTTTTGCTTTTTTCCAACCGTGTTTAACATAACACACTTGATTGATCTTTAGCATCCCTAATCTGAACACCTCTCCTAACTCTTAATATTTCTATCTCCTTCCAGTAAACAGTCTTCAAAATCCATCTCTGGATCCTTGGATTTCACCTGGGCACTGGCTAATTTATTAAATAATAGTGATCTAGACATGTTTATTTCATCACTTTTAAGAAGATGATGAATATTAGTTACACTTCACAAAGGTAATTTTTCCACAGATACTAGCACCTCCCCAGTGTAAAAAAATATTAATTTTGAAGTCTGGACAGAAATGTTCAATTTCAATAGATATTAGATAGCAAAGTAAGTTATGAGAAAGACAGAACTTAAATTTAAAAAATGGCTCAGAAAAAGTTCAATAACTCCTAAAATCAAGCAAAAACCAAAAGAAAACAAAACAAAAACACTAAGCCTCATTTGGATGAGCAAGAAAAATTGACAGAAATAATAGATGGAGCATTCACAGCATTCATGAGCAGATATCCTGAGATTGGCTACTGCCCTGTGTAAATCCCTGTTTTAGCCAAAGGGTGGAGGTGCTGCTTCCTTTATCTCAAAGATAGATAAAATAAGCTTCAGCAGAACCACTCAGAGAGTTTGAGGTGTTCCCTACATTGGAGAACACCATGGACTTGTGCCTGATTCACACCTGAAGATGTTAAGGAGAGTGGGCAGAGGACTGAGGGTGTGAAGTAACTATACTTCCACCAAAGCCTAGGCAAAGACACAGTAGTGGTTCCCATTGACTAGACGTGGGCCTCTCTGGCTGGTCCTACATTAAATCCTGGCCAAGGAGAGCTTCTGAAGAGTGAGGATCTTCAACAGGAGACATTAGTGTAGAGCCAATCAGCACATCCAGGAGAGCATGAGGATACTGGGAGGCCCCAGTGGAAGAAGCATTATTGTTTGCTTAGGAGAATACCAGGCATCAACTGCATGAAAACTCTGTTGCCCTGTGTCTACCAGCTCCCTTTCTTTCCCTGACTGTGGGTCAAAACATTATGTTGAATGAAATAAACCAGGAACAGAAATATAAATACTATAAGATCTTACTCCCAGTAGTACCCTCTTCTTGTTTTGATAGACGGTTGGCTGCTTTTGGTAGGTAGAGTTTATTTCTTTTATGTTTAAGGTTATTGTTAATATTTGATGCTCTGCTCATGTCATATATTTAATTGTTTTCTAACTGTTTTATATATTCTTTGCTCTTTTTTTTTCTCTCTTGTTTGAAATTGTGGTTTGGTGGCTTTCTGTAGTGATGTCATTTGAGTCTTTTCTCTTCCTTTTGTTGTGCGATTGCTTTCCCAGTGAGTTTTATACTTTCATGTATTTTCTTGATGGTAAGTGTCATTCTTTTGTTTCCAGGTTTATGACTCGCTTGAGCATTTCTTGTAGGGATGATCTAGTGGTAACAAATTCCCTCAGCGTTTGCTTGTCTGGGAAAGACTATCTCTATTTATGAAAGATCATTTTGCTAGGTATAGTAGTCTTGCTGGCAGTTTTTTTCCTTTAGCACTTTCAATACATCATCTCATTCTGTTTTGGCCTGTTAAGACTTCTGCTGAGAAATCTATTGTTATTCTGGTGGGGTTTCCTTCATACTTTTCTCTTGCTGTTTTAAGGATTCACTCTTTATCTTTGATTTGAAACAGCCAGACTATAATGTGCTGTGGAGAAGACCTTTTCTATTATATTTGCCTGGGGATCACTTACTGAGCCTTCTGTATTTGAATGTCTAAATCTCTTGATAGAATTGTGAAGCTTTCATCTATTATTTCATTATATAGGTTTTTCTTATCTCTTTGTTCTCTTCATCTTTAGAAATAGTGATAATTCATATATTTTATCACTTTATATTGTCTCAAATGTCATGAAAGCTTTGTTCATTCTTTTTTATTCTTTATTTTTGTCTGACTGGATTCTTTCAAAAGACCTGTCTTCAAGTTCTGAGATTCATTCTTCTGCTTAATCTATTCTACTTTTGAAGCTTTCAAATGTATTTTGTATTTTCTTAATGAATTCTTCAGTTCCAGAATTTATATTTGGTTCTTTTTAAAAATATCTATCTCTTTGGTCAATTTTTAACTCATATCCTGAAATATTTTTTCTGATTTCTTTGGACTATTTTTTCAGGATTCTCTTCTATATCACTGAACTTTCTTAAAATCAATATTTTCAATTCTTTATTTGGGATTTTGAAATTTACCTTTTGATTAAGGTCTATTGCTACAGGATTATTGTGTTCCTTGGGAGGTGTCTTATTTCCTTGCTTTTTCATGCTTCCTATGTCCTTATGTTGATATCTGTACATGTAATAGTCATTTCTTCTTATTTTAAATTTACGTTCATAGGGGAAGACTTTTTCTCATATATATCTATAGTGAAGTTTACATAGGGCCCTTTAGGCTTTAACTCTGGATGTGTGCAGGGTAGGGTAGCTTCTATATGATTTCTTTGGTTGTAAATAGTGTTAGTGGTATCTGTGATTTCCTTGGTGAGTTAGGATATGGTTATTAGAATAAACTATGTCAAAGATGCACTGGGAATAGGATGCTAGGTGGGCCAATCTTCACGGTCCAGTAGTGGCAGTGGTGAGCTAAACATCCCCATCTTTATGCTCCTTGGCAGTGTACATTGGCATCTGTGTTGGCGGTTATCAGTAGGTTGATTCTTGGCCTCTAGGTGTCTTGCTCTGATGGTGGAAATTGCAGCAGTGGATTGGACAGGTGGGTGGATTATTAGGCCTCTGGGTAGCCAATGTGGCATGGGCAATGGCCATAGCAGTGGTGTGATGATTCTCTGGGTCCCAAATGGTATGAATTAATGTTGGTGATATCTTCAGTGGGCTGGAAGGGCCAGTCTCCAGGCCTGCAAGTGGCTCTTGCAGGTAGGTGCCAGTTGAGATGGTAGCAGATGGTAGTTGAGGCCCAACCTCAGACTCCCAGGAGAAGTGCTCAGGCACTCAAGGTGGTAGATTTGGTTGGGCAGGCAATCTTGAAGATCTCAGGCTGTCTGCTCTGTCTCAGAAGGGAAGTAAATCCAGGTGCCTTGTGCTCATGTTCCCTAAAGGTGAGAGCAGCCACCAGCCATGGTGGATGGGGGCAGGGTGATCCTCAGGCCCCAGGTAGAGTACTTGGGAAAGTAGCCATTGCACTGAAGCACTGCCACTGGAAAGGGTAGGGCCAGCCTCAGTATATACAGCTTTTGACAGTGGGTAAGGGATGTGTGTCCTTCTAATGTCCCAGTCCTGGCAAGGCTTGCCCCCAGCCCTGGTGGCAGTAGTCTGCACCTTGCTCACACCCTAGTCCTGGCTGCAGGAGCCCCCACTCAGCTCATGACCAATCCCCAGCAGCAACTCACACCCTGCTGGAATTCCAGTCTCAGATCTGGAGGAACTCATTTCCCAGCACCAGCAGCTGTAGCCCATGCCTTGCTTGCTTCTCAGCCCCAGCTACACAAATGCTTTCAGCTCATACCCCAGTCCCAGCACTAATGCTTGGTGCAGTGCCCCTGGACCCCAGGGCAGCATGAAGTCTACCAAAAGCTAGGTTTGAAAATCATACCTTGTTGTATCCACTTAGGTCTCAGAAAGGGTGGGAGACACAGCACAAGCTCCCTTCCTGGAACAGTTCTGTCCCACAATCTCCCTATAGTTCTCTGTTAGTTTCTGGGCTTAGGAGAGTTGAGGGGCTCTCTCCTATGGCCAGGAGTGCACAATTCCAAGGTGGAGATGTGAGCCACTGGAAGTCTCTCACTCTCACCCTTTCTCTGCATTGGAAATTATTCCTGGCTCCCAGATAATCCCAGCCAAGCAGGCTGACTCTTCTTTCCCGCTGACTTCCTTTCCAGGCTGACTTCTTTCTTCTTTCCCGCTTTTGGTATTTCCTGTCACTTCTCTGTTGAACTCCATTGTTCTCTCTTGTATAATGTATTTGCTATGTGACTGTCTATACACTATTTTGCTTCTTCTAAGTGGAGGAGGTAGGCATGAAATGCTTCCAGTCAGCCATCTTGAAGCCCTTTGGAGAAATATAGATAAGGACAGATTTCATGTGTAACACCTGTTGTAGTCTTTTTTTTATTGTAAAATTATTTTTATTGAAGCATAGTTTGCAGTCAGTATACAAACCTTGACTATAACAGCCACATAAGCCCATTCTATGTAACCACCTTCCAAATCAAGATATAGAATGTTTTAGTCTTTTGAAGACCAGTCTATTTTGCCAGATACTGTTTTGAACTTCTACCATAAAATACTTTATGTTAAGCATTTAAAATGACTAAAACAGCATGAGAAAAAAAATATAGATTCTATAGGTTTGGAAGAGAAAAAAAGTTCAAATTTATGATATTTAAATTCATTGTCATAAAATTAAAAAAAAATTTAAAAATGTAAACAATGGTCACTGTTATGCTTTAGAAATGTATTTATACAGAAGTGATTTGTTGAACATATTTTTTAAAACCCTCATACATAAATAACTTCTTATCTTTATAGAAATATTAAAATATGTTATTTGGAATTTTCATATTGTATAAGTAATAAATTAACTAAACAAGAATAAAATCATATTTCTCTGAACTTGTGTACTATGTGACTATCATATTAGTCATGGTAGAAAAAAACAAAACAAAACTCAACAGAGTATTTCATAAGAATTGCTGTATCATAGTCCATTTCAAATTAAAATAAAAGTGAAAAATCTCTTTAGTAAGTTACTCTAATATTTACAGTGTTTTGTAATACCTCAGTTGGTAATTTTCCCAATTAAATTATTTATGGTATAATAAGATACTTAAAATATAAAATAAATTTTTATTTTTCTAAATTAGTTGTTATAGAAACCTTAAAATGTATAAAGGGGGATAGTAAGTTAGTATATAAAATAAAATCACAAAAAACATAAGATTGAATTAGAGAACTATTTTTTTCAGACTTTAATTTTTTATTTTTCATTTTTGTTCTCCACATCCTGACATATATACTGAGCTTTCAGTCAATGAGGCTAAGAAGGGATTTCCTAGATGAAAAAGAGATCTATGTATTATCTTTAATTTTATCTCTAGTGCCCACTGATCCCCAGAACAAATATTAACTCCTCTGGAGATGCCAACTGTATGAAAAGAAAACCCTTCTAAATTATATTATGTACTCACACAATTTTTAATAAAGCTATGTGAAAAATTAGAAACACATCACATTATAGAATGATAGACATATTTATACCAGTTTGCTTGGGATAATTTCTCATTTTATAGATGTTGTTGTGGTTGTTCAGATTTTAGTTACTGCTCCTGAATCACATGCAAAGTTGAAATTTGACCCAAACATCACGTGTTCTGTATAGCATGGATTTTATGCAAGTATTTTTGCAATTACTATTCTCAGACATCAAACAGCAAAATAATGTAAAAATAACTATCTTGGCCTTCTGTCTTCATGGGATATAAATATTTCCCATTTTACAGTTAGGAAGGTGAGAAGGTAAACACAATACATAGCAGTCTCAGATTCATAGAATGGGCAGTTGACTTGTTTCCATTGGTTATACCCATGGCTTGTTGCCATGAAGAGAGTTAAAGATACTATATGGACATAAAGACGCTCATTGACAGGTAGAAAAAGCATCTGGAAGCCTCACTGAGATGTTCACTTTCACTTTGGATGTTTTGACTTTATGTAGACACTTGTATTGCAATCACAGCTGTGCTTTCTTTACTGTAATTTCTAAGGATTTCTTGATAATATAATGAATTTTGTGGAATATTGGTTATAATCCCTGTTACTGATTCAACATTTTAATTTCCCCCTCACAAATTTGTGTATACTCAAGTGAAGAGCTCTAATGAGATTCACTAACATTAACTGAAAAGTTTATATAAAGTGAGAAGAAAATGGATTGTTTGTTTTTTTCTAACTTTTTCTGATCAATTCATCAAGAACTGAGACCCTCTGAGGAAGAGGTAAAAGAGTTAAATTTCTAAGCAGTTTTAGTAAACAGGAATTTCAAGCATGCTAATTGGAAATTAAAATGCACCATTTGGTCATTTGCTGTGCCAGCCTGTACATTTTAATATTATGTAATTTAGGTTTTAGAAAAATATTATTTCAATTGTTTCAATAATTTTTATTTAAAATTTCTATGCTTATTATAATTATATGCTTATATAATCTATGCTTATATAATTTTATAAGTAATTTTTAAAAATTATCTGGAAGAATAAATTGATAAATATATTAATAATTGTATAATAAAATGTAAAATGAATGTACTGAATATTTACCCTGTGCTGGGAACCACTTTATATTCCAGAGGGGGAACTGAGGCATGGCATGGGTAAGTATACTCTTGAATGTTACCTAGGTAGCAAGTGACTGAGCTAACTCAAACCCAGGTAATTTGGCTTCAGAGGCTATACTTTCTAACCACATTGCTTCTAATTTGCCTCATAAAGATATTTAAATTTTTCAACATATTATTTTATGTTGCAATGCAATCTCATTTGTAAAAATCTGACAATGCATTAAAACATTTCAGAAAATTTCAAGCCTGGTGTAAATATCAATACAAATAGGGACAAAAAAACCCAAATCAACCTGTAGGTAAAGATTTTAAAGGAGCAGAGAAATCCAGATGCCTAAATTCAACTTGCCAAATATTTGTTAAGTGTTCTATTTTACTTTATCTTTGTAAATTTTTTAAATCTTAGTAAAGGTTTTAGTGTTGAGGGCATTAATAATTATAGGCAGTATACTACTTTTCTAAGCCAGCATGGTACTTGTATTGAAGAATCTTACATAACATAGAATTCTCTCTATGTGGACTGACTATGTATCTATTAATATGTATTAACATGAACTGGGAGGATGTTGGTACTTTGAGACAGGAGTCTGCCAACCTCTTTATTTGCCAGCAAATTAGTAAACTTCTCTTTCCTTCTACTCAAACCACTTGTTCTTGCTCTTCTGACATGGCCTCAGGAACAAATGCCAAACTTCTGTAACAGAATTTGACATCCTTGGGTGGGCCCCATCTGTGCCCTGGTGGAATAGCACCCCACAACTACTGGAAGAGGCAGGGAGCAACTTTGGGTTGAAGCCATGAGTTGCAGGTAGGAGCAACTTCTTTTTGAAGTAAGAGAGCAAGGGACAGCCCCAGCAGCTGCCAGGACTGTTTTAGCTCTGAGGAACTCTCATCTCTGTCTCCTGGAAGTAGATGTGGATCCCTGCAACCTGAACTAAGTTGAGGAGAAGGAAACAGATTTTGGAAGAGTTGTGACAGCCATGTCATTTGTAAGTAAAGTTAACTGGAACACCAAAACCCTGTTTCGACCCGTATTGGGAGGGGCTCAAATCTCCCTGTTGGATTTGTTTTGAGGTGCTGAGTGGAACTGGGGAACCTGGTTTGGATTGAGTTTATTTGTGGTTCCCAGGGAACCGGGGTACTGGGATATGTTGATTTATTTGTCTAAAGGAATTTGGTTCTTGGTTTGTCCCCTTTTGGATTTGGAGATGCCGATTCTCAATTGAGAATTCAGTTCTCATTTTGTGGTTCCCACTTATTTGGTCAGCCATGGCATTTTGTGTTGGGGATTCCCTGTATTGTTTGTGTTGGTTTATTTATAAAGTTTTGTTGCAACATAGGAGAGCTCCATCCCAAAGTCCCTTAAGAAAAACTTTGGCTAAATGGTTAACTTATAGCTATGTACCTATGTGTAAAGAAATTGGTGTTATTGTAATCCAATGTATGTGCTGGGGAGTGAGTGGCTGCTAAATGAAAATTCCCTTATGTTGGGAATTCCATATATTGTTTGTGTTTGATTGTGAGTTTTTGTCTGGTGACCTTTTGTACTTATGTCTGAAGATTATTGTGAAACACTTGTCTGGAGTGTGAGGAGTAGTGGTGAGGAGTAGTGATGGTCTGTGGTTTATTCTGAGCTATTGGTTCTTTCAAAATTCACAGCCCACATGGTCAACCTGCCACTATAGAGTTAAAATGTTGAGTTTCAAGCTTTCTGCTTAAGATAAACTAGGTGTTTTTGGTATATAAAATGGTATGTGTTTATATGATTTTTGATAAATGAGATCCTTCTTCCCCCACTGGAATTGCCACAGCCAGCCAGGGCAAGGTGCCAGGCGGGGCCGCAGCCCAGGGGTGGAACTGCTGGGCTGTGTGCAGCAAGGGGGAAGGAACACCATCTTGGCACCATGGGAGGGAGGGGCTAGGGAGGACACTGCCTGAACTACCTCTTCAATCCCTCACCCAGTAAATTATGACTTGAGGTTTGGGATGATCTCTCCCAGCAGCAAACTCAATTTGGACCAGAGGGAACCCATAGCTGGGGTGGTGGTGGAGAATTTACAGCCATATCAGATAGGGGGCTTAAATGTGCAAGAACAACCTGTGGGGTCCTTTGAGACTGGCTAAAAGAAATAGGCAAAAAAGCCACCCCAGACTTTTTGTAAACAAGAAGGGCCTTCAAGGGAACATTGTCCAAAAGTTGCAAAAGCCTCCAAATCACAAGAATCTGCCAGGAGAGAAACTGTTTTTTTAAGTCCAGGACTTTGATGATACAAGATGTTACCAGAGCCCCCTGCCTCCAAGTATCCCCACAGGAGCCCTGGGAAAAATTGATAGTGGGGATTCAATTTGTGCCAACCCACGTGGACAGAAATTGTCCAGTGGGGGGCTGCTTCCCCTGGCTGTAGCCCTTATCCTGGCACCAGCTACACCTGGCCAGAGTGGTGGGGGAGGGGCCAGGCAGCTGTGAGGCAGAGTAGGCAAGTGGCTGAGGAACTTGAATGCTACTCAGTTATATTTAAATGGCACAATTCTGGGACTGTGTTGCCATATGATTTTAAAAGGGCTCTCCTGCTCTGTTTGATAGAAGCTTAGCAGGGGACTTGCTTAACCTGCAATTGGACATATTTGTAAACTTACATTAGCCTATCAGGGGTTCCTAGAAATGTCATCTAGATCCTAGACTTTGGACTAATGGTAAAACCCTTGTGTGGAGAAAAACAAGGAATGAGCTTTAGCATAGATGCTGAGAGGCATCCCACAGCCAGTGGCATGTCAAAGCCACTAAACAATATTGTGAGAGGATGGCCTCTGCCTCCGAGCAGTAACAGCTACTTGTGAGTTGTGCCTATTCTCAATCCTGCCACCCTTTTGCCAGCCAAAGGGAATGAGCCTTTTACAACATGACTGTTTAGAGGTTCTGGAAGCTGTATATTCTAGCTTAATGGATATGTCATATCAACTGATGCCAGAGCAATAGTAAGATATTTTTCACTGACAGGAACAGCTTTATAGACAATGAGGGGATGGATATGCAGTGATCATGGCAGTGACACTGCCACCTGGGACTTCATCCTAGGAAGCTGAGTTGTAGTTATCAAGAAGAAAAAGGTAAACATGTATATGGACTCTAAATATGCTTTTATGATTATTGTGCATGCTCATAGTGCCATTTGAAAGAAAAGCAGTCTCCTGATAGCAGGAAATAAGAATATTAAGTATGCCACTGAAATAATGGCCTTGATACAGGGTGTGGCTGAGCCCAAGCAGGTAACCAGCATGGGGCAAAAAGAAGTCAGGCCACTGGCAGAACTGCCAAGGAGGGTGTTGGAGGTGATCTGTTCCTTGGGCCCTTGATACCCTGTTAGGATTTAGACCCCTTACAAAATAAAGACTAGGTCCTTGACATTTGGGATGGCACAGCTAAACAGAGATGGAAGTCTCATAGACTTGTCTCCTATCCAAAGCTTTGGTTTGGCCTCTTTTGAAGCACCTAAAGGATTACACACATTGGGAGCATGATACCTTGATGGATTTGGTGGGACCTCATTTGAGAGCACCCCATTTATAATGAACTGTTTAAGTGCTTGGGGTGGTCCAAGGACTGAGAAGTGACCTGATATACCGGGAGCCCAACATGTTGGGGTCCGCTCTTTCAAGGATTGGCAGTTTCACTCAGATGTGTAGGCTTGTATTGGTAGATACATTTCAAGGCTGGGTAGAGGCTTGTCCTACCCTATGGAAAGAAAGGAGCATCTACGGTTACTGGAATCCTTCTGGAGGAAAACTCACTTCGAGATGGGCTCCTAACAGAAGTTGACAGAGCCTTTGCCGAGTTCCTGCACTAGCACAGAATAGGCCTCAGAGGACAATGGGATGACAGGCATCAGTAGTCCAGGGAAAGAGGCCAAGAAAATGGAGAATAAAACATGCTGGTGATGGGGGCCATGGACAGACAGCTGCAGAGACAGCTCAGCAGCTCCTCCACCATACTCGCGAGTATGTCAACAGACACGCTTTTGCCAACAGGACCCAGGAGCACACTCCATGGATCCCTGGGCATTTCACAAGAGTAATAATAGACCTTCTTTTGTAGCAGAGGTAACCCAGCAAGTAAACAAAGCCCTACTCCTAGAATAGAAATTGCATTCATTCTGGAATTGATAAAGGAAACCCATCTAAAGTGGGATAAGGTGTTGCTGCTTGCCCTCCTCTAGATAAAGGTGGCACTTTAGAAGCAGGCTTAAGTTAAGCCCCTATGAAATAGCTTATGAGAAGATCCTTGATAGCACCCCAAGGTAAATCTGGTAATATAACTGTGAGTAAAAGAAAAAAGAGTAAAACAATATGTCAAAATGAGTGGGTCAGGTGCCACTGTACATGAGTTTGTCTCTCAGGTCTGTGCCCCAGTTGGAAGCAGAGAAGTGGAAGGGACCCTAGGAAGTGCCTCTAAGAACTCACACCCCATTAAAATTGTCAGAAGTGAAATCTTAGGTCCATGATACCAAAGTAAAGAGGCATATCTCCCAGTGGAGGGGCCAACATTTAGGCAATTTAAAGTATCTGAGAAAAAAGTAAAAAGTAAAAATGTTGATGTTTTTGCTAAAAAAAAACCCCAACCAACCAACCAACCAACCAACCAACCAACCAACCAACCAACCAACCAAATGAACCAAAAACAGAAATCAGTTTCTAAATAAATGGTTATAATTCAATTATAATAGTTATAATTCAATTTAATGATTTTCACTAGGTTTCTTATTTTTCCATATCTGATTGACTTATCACTATTATCTATGATTATTCACATTCATTAAATTGTGCTCTGTATTCCATATAATTTACACATTAATCTTATTTTTTTAATTGTTCCATAATCCATAATATGGTAGACTTTCGATAATATGTCTTACTTTTGCTAAGTGTCCATACTATTGGCTTGTGCCAATGGAAGCCCAGTTTTTCATAAGCAATTTGTAGGATTTAATTATCACATTTCTATTTTTAAAATTGACTATTTATTGTAAGAGACATCAATGAGTTAATAAATACTACTTCACTGAAACTAGACAATGTAAAACATATTGTTCAGGTATAATGTGTCACATCACTGAAGACTCAATTTGCTACACACAATCCTGAATATTGGATATCTCCTCCCTCTGTAGTGAAGATGCCTAAATTTCAGGAATTTGCCAACAAAGAGTAGTGCTACTTCAGGTACTCAATTAAGCAGTTAAGTACAAAATTCATCCTTTAATTTCTGGTCAATAGAATGAATTTTGAAATAAATTTTGTCTCAAATAAACACACTTGAAAAAAATGAGTAAACATAAAGTAAACATTTGGAGCAAGATATGAAGAAACAAAAATTCCTGATGCTTTCAGATTAAGTAATATGAAAGTGTACATTTAAATGCTTTCTGTATTTTGAGCCTGTCACTAGCTCATTTAATCATTCTTGCTAGAGAATGTGTATTAGTTTCTGTTTCTTTTTTTCATGCTTATGAATATAAGCAGGATAAAGTTAATGAGTTAATTTTCCAGCTCTGTCCTTTCACTTTTGTTAGAATTCTCTTGCTTTGAACCACATTAAGTCTAGAAAGGCAATTAAAAATACAAGCAAAAATTTCTTCATGGGGCTTTCCTGTAGGTCTTTCACTTTCTAAAATTTTAAAAGTATTTTCCTCATTTGTAGTCTTTCTCCCTAGAAAATCCCTGATGTACAAACATTATGCTTTCATTATTTCATCTGTGTTCAGCTCCTTTCTGTTTATGGCTCAGATCATAGGGTAAATAATACTGTTACCCATGGCACCAAAACTAGCAGAAACATATAATCTGTACTAAATCTAACATCTTACTCTCCATTCCTCTATTTTTATAATTGATATGTGTTTAAGAACAACTACAAAAGTATTATTGCAAACACTTCATGGATATTATGGCTTAAGACCACAGATGAAATAACAAAAGCAATATACACTGATCTGAATCCAATAATATTGCTTTTTAAAATTTCAGTTTGATTGAAATAGTCAATGTCTGGAACATGTGTTATTAAAAGTATACCAAAGTGTTCCACTAGCAACTTTGTAGAAAGGAGGGAAAGAGGGAAGATTGTTAAAAGAAAAAACAAAAAGCAGAAGAAAGAGAAGGAAAAAGAGTGATCACAAGGTCTTTATGTAATGTTTAATAGTTACTAGAATTGAGATGCCATGTCATTATTTTGGTCTTCATTTTTCTGTTAGTTAATAAGGGCATACATGATGCCCATGAGTTATGTTTTCATGTAGACTGAAAGGAGTAACAATTATAGATACATTCTCTCTTTTAAAGTATTTTAAAATTGCCAATTATCTGGAAAATAATTTTTAAGAGTTTAGTAATTATTTCATTAAAAGATAGATTGCCCCTACAATGTTTCTTGTAGTTCTGTTATATAAGACATTTTCTTTGGAAATTGGAATTCATTAATATATTTTTGGAAAAGATTATATTTCTGGCACCCTAAAAGGATATGATACTCATCTGATTCAGGACACAATTTATCACATTGACTTAATTTTGTAAAAGGAGTATTATTGATTGTGTATTAATAAAGATGGATAGACCATTCCAATTTGAGCATATTGTATCCTATAGCAAGACACTATTGTTTCTTTAGTAGTGTGTTTCAGTGTGTAAATTTGAACATAACTTTAACAAAATATTAAGAATGTGGAGAATAAAGGATAACTAGAAGGCTGAATTCTGATTGAGGAATAGAATTTGATTATAACTCTTTCTACAGAGTGAAACATTTAATGAACAATATTTGTTACTATTAATATATTCTTTATACAAGTCTACACTTCACAGAAAGTGAGAGAAAGGAAATAATTTACCAAACCCATTTGACCCACATCCTTTGAAGTGGCTATTGATGAGAGATTTTTACTGCCACTAGGGGGCAATTTTATATCAGGCATTTTATATTCTCCACTCCCAATAAAGTAACTTCATAGATGTCACCCTGGAATTACTGACGGACAAAGTGAATTTTGAAGGTGTAAAATCTGATGTCTGATATCAGTGGCAGCCTTAAATACATTTCAGTATTAGGGAGGCTTTTACAGCCAACAGAAATAAGAAAGCTACCATCAGTAGGAAAAGGAGATTGTTTTCTAGAGGCAAGAGGAATAAAATAATTTTACCATAGAGAGAAGGGGACTAAATAAAGGCAAACCTTTTGACGGTGACTCTGTTTGAATTATTTTGAGTGGTATTTTAATTTTAGAAGCCCATGATACAGAGTCAGAAAAAGGCCTGAGTATTTTTATGGTAATATTTTTTCTCATATAATTAATAATACTAGTTGATCTGCTTGTTTGATTCTAACATATTTCTTTATGAACTGTTTTTGAACAACAACAATACCTCAGCAGGCTCCATGCAATTTTTACAAAGGAAAAGAAAAGTAAGTTTCATGATTTTAAGCACTATTTTATTATGAATCAGGTACTTTCAAAAACCCATGGAGTGTATTCAACCTACATCTGTATTTACTTGGCATTTAGTAACAGCAAGCCTGTGGAGTCTTTCTTACATTGAAACCCCAGCTACTCACGACTATTGTTTATCTTGGCTAAGCCTTAAAAAGAACCTACCTCCTTGAGATAATAGAATTTCACCACTATTATCAAGTTCTCAAAACCAATTGCCTAATCCTTCATTTCATGGAGACACAGCTTCAGTTGTAGGGAGTCAAAAAGCTTTCCTTTTAGTAATAGAAAGAAAAAGAAACATAATAAGGAAGGTTCACATGCAAACATGAACATACATGTATAAATACATACATGTTGACATCTGTCAAAAAGAAGGCAAGTTCTATATTTATAAACTGTGTGCTTTCACTTATAGCACTATAAAATATTTATAATTTTCTTCATTTGCAGGGGTAAAGTAAGTTCAAGTTAGCTCATTTTCAATCACTTTTGCTTTAATGTAATTATTGCTTTTTTATAGAATACATAAACTTGCTTTTTCTTAACCCAAAAAACAATTATCTGTGAAACTAGTGCAGTCTGGCAGTTTTTATCTTTATTTATATAACCAAGCAAAATTGCCAATAAAAATGATTTTACCTTTAAGGTTACTTATTCTTATTAACATGTTATCAATTGCAAACAAGAAAAATACAGATTGATAGATTAATTATAGGTAACTTTTGATAGATGCAAACTGTTTATAAAATCATGATTAAATTATGTTTTATTTAAATTATTTTTGAGAAAAAATATAATTGAAATGTTCTTGTAATAGAAGTATATTTAAATCAGAAAACAATCTGGAAAAATTTTGGCTGGTACTTGCTTACTAATTTATTAGGTAGTGATTGCCTTAGATTGTAGTAGATTGAGGGATCTTTCAGTTACTTTTATTGGCAGGTAAATTTTATTGTAGGTAAATCTATGTGATCTTATTTATGAATAACATGTCTACCTAAGGATGGAGAACAATATGTGTGTGTGTGTGTGTGTGTGTATGTGTGTGTGTATGTATAAATCCTGATCATGAGTGCAATATATCTCCATTATATTTTTAAAAGTTTATGTGTAAAACCAAAGGCAAATAAACCTTACTTATTTTAGAAACTGCATACCTTTGTATATCAACTTCTTTTATGCATGTATTATAAGTGCATATAATATAATTTTTAAACAAATATACTTCACATATAATTTTATTACATGGCATCAAAAATGTTTTATGTAAAAAATTAAAGTAGCACTTACTATAGAAAATTAAAGCCTTTATAGAAAAGCCTTTAATTTACTATAGACTATAATTCATTAGGCCATCATATAATTATTTGTAAAGTACCAAAAGGTCATTATAAGGCTTAACTAAAAATGATTCATGAGTGGATTATTAAAATTTGGTGTATATATACATGATGGAATACTACTCAATAATAAGAAACGATAGTGATCTAGCACCTCTTATATTTTCCTAGATAGAGCTTGAGCCCATTATCCAAAGTGAGGTATCACAAGATCAGAAAAATGGGCTCCACATGTGCTCGCCATCAAATTGACACTGGCTGATCAACACTATGGTGCTCACATGGTAGTAATATTCTCCAGGTATTAGGGGGTTCAGAAGTGGGGTGGGCTAAACTCACAACTAATGGATGTGGCGAACATTGTAGAGGGCAAGGGCATGCCTCTAATCCTCCCTTGGGTGAGGCAAAGACATAAATTATAACCCAAATGTTCGTACCCTCATGATATTCTGAAAAAAAAAAAAAAGGTATGTGTGAAATTGTTTCATAAACAAAAGTATAGTATAAACTTACCCTTACACTTCTTGAGGTTAAACCATACTTAATTCACCTATATATGCCTAGAACCTAACACAGAGCCTGGCATAAATTATATGTTCAGAAAGAACTTGTTGAAATAATATATAGAGAAATTTTAGTGGAGAGCTTATCAATTCTCTGAGATATAAACAATAATGTTTAAAATCCTGATGAAGCCCAGAATTTGGAGTTTTCAACAGGGAATGCTTATGTTTGTGGTTTGATAAGTAACATGAGATTCAGTATGAACATATAAAATATTGATAAATGCTCTACACTTCCACTGGCATCAGTTAGAAGTCAAAATGCTATTTAAGACCTTGGGAAAGACATTTTTACTGTTTAGATATGGTTAATAAATGGATGTATAGAGGTTAGTGATAGAGATTTCCTAAGAAAATGAACAGTCTCTAAGACTGCCACATATTGATCTATTGAATAAATAAAGGACACAATCAACTTTTGAAGAATTGGGCCGTGAAAGTATTTATTTTTTCTTATATTATTGTTTGGACCTCCCAAAATTCAGTCAAGAAAAATATAAAATGATGCTTTTCTTGAGTAACCATTTGTGCTCACCAGATGTTTGTAGATATGAAAACTTTAAAATAGTTATTAAAACAAAAACCTGGCAGTCAATAGTTCCTATAAATCATAGAAAAAGGCAAATTCGTGCCTCAGAAAAATCAGATTAGATGTTAAGTTCCAGATTTAAGTATTACAAATGCTAATTGCAGTGAAGTATCATGTAAAGAAGCAGTACTGCATATATTGGAAGATAATATCTAGAGTTAAAATCACTTTAGCTAATGCCTTGGTCTGCTGGAAAAGATGATCACATTTTTAACACCCATTTCGGTAATTAGACCTTGGTGAAGTCTTTTTAACACCCCTTTGCAATTTCACTTAAAATGTGTTTCATGGTTTTCCTCCTATCCTGCTCCCAAATTAAAATTTGCATATTACAATGGTTTTGGATTAGAGTTGATCTCATCCACTTAGCAAAGACAATTCAGAACTCTTTAATTCTGGGTCCATAGTATTAATTTTAATAGTTGATTCCAGAATCTTTGTGACATGCATTGCATTCTATAGTTCACAGCCTTTTTTTTTTCTTTTTTGAGACAGAGTCTCGCTTTGTTGCCCAGGCTGGAGTGAGTGCCATGGCGTCAGCCTAGCTCACAGCAACCTCAAACTCCTGGGCTCAAGCAATCCTGCTGCCTCAGCCTCCCAAGTAGCTGGGACTACAGGCATGTGCCACCATGCCCGGCTAATTTTTTCTATATATTTTAGTTGGCCAATTAATTTATTTCTATTTATAGTAGAGACGGGGTCTCGCTCTTGCTCAGGCTGGTTTTGAACTCCTGACCTCGAACAATCCACCCGCCTCAGCCTCCCAGAGTGCTAGGATTACAGGCGTGAGCCACCGCGCCCGGCTAGTTCACAGCCTTTATTGTCCATAAAGATATTGGCAACATGATCTTATAGATAAAAATTTAATGTTTTTAAGAATACTCTGCCAATAATATTATTCTAGGAAAACTTTGACTAGATTTTTGTAAACCAAGATATTGTTGCAAATTCAGCAAGCAAAATAAAACACTGATCTTTTCTCAACTTTTATAATACACATGACTTTTAAAAAATTCCAGCAAGAAGGCTTTTTGATTTAAAATAGATACAGGGCTGGCTTAGGATATAGCCTTCAGGGTAAACTTTGATTCAGACTAGGTACATAGTGTGATTTGAGAACTCAAGATCTCATTCAACACTTGACAAATATTATTGGAGAATGTATTAGATGCTAGAATATGAATATAGCAAAAACATCAGCATACTTGAAGAGAAAAAATTAAAAATAAGGCAATATTTAAAATGTCACATGGTGACATAATGAATGGTGAAGAAAATAAAGCCAGAAAGGGGGCAGAGAGTGCAGGGGCGGTAGTTAAATTTGTGTTTTAGAGGAGCTTCAAAGAAAACCTCCCCAAAATCTGAAGAAGGTGAAAACATGAGCCTCATGTAGATCTAAGGAAAAAAAGTTCATCCAAGGCAGAGGCTTAGAGGCAGAACATCCTTCACATGTTTGTGAAATACCACTGAGACCAGTGTAGCTGGCATGGAGCAATTGAGGGAGGCTATGGAAATAAAGATGAAATCAGAGTGGTTACAGAGATTGGAACATGTGAGCCTTTGCTTGCCACTGCAAGCAATCAGGTTTCTACTTTGAGTGCAAACAGTTTTGCAGAAATAAGTGGCATGATTTGAGTTAAGTGTTTTCCCACTGACTCTAGGGAAGCAATAGTAGAATCATCACCATTTGTGAGGTTATCATAATAATCCAGACTCAGACCAGGATGGTAACAGGGAAGGTAAAGTGAAATGGTTGACATATGTACACATTTAGAAGATTGGCACTAATTGATCAACACATATGGAAAGTAACATTCATCACATGTGGGCAGGTTGGAGGGTAGGAGACAGGTAAATTTACACCTAATGGGTGTGCGGCACACTTTCTGGGGGATGGGCATGCTTGTAGCTCTGACTTGGGTGGTGCAAAGGCAATATATGTAACCAAAGTGTTTGTATCCCTGTGGTATTCTGAAATAATAAAAAAAAATATTGAGCTGTGTCAACAGATCAACTGTTGAAGGTAAGAGAGAAAATTGAGACACAACTACAAACTTTTGGGCCTAGGCAACTGGAAGGGTAGAGTTGGTATTCCTAAAATGGAGGTGGGAGTGTAGGCTGGGGAATATAGGAATAGTTTTGGGTGATGTTTAAAAATTCAATTTTGGGAAACAAATGTGAGATATTTATTAACCATTTAAGTGAATGTGTTAGTCTCAAGCTAAGAGAAAAGAACTTGGCCAGATATATACATTTTGAAGCAGTCAGCATATAGATTATATTTAAATCCAGGGAATAGGTTCTAATGTCCAAAAAGACTGACATACAGAATAGAACCAAGGTCTAAAATTGGGGAAACTCCAAAATATTGAGATTGGAGACATGAACTGGGGTTGGAGAAGGAATGGCAGGAGAGGTGGGAAGCAAACTAGGGGTACATTGTATTCTAGATGCCAGGTGAAGAAAGTATTTTCTCTCAAATATCTCTTCCACTGGATCCCAGAGACACTGCTCTGTCCACCGAAATAACCTGAGATTCTTCTTTTAGAAATGTCAGGAAAACACACAATTCTGAATAGAGAAGAATGTTTCACAAAGTTTTCATCAGACGATTTTTTTCTTTTTTATGGTAACCTTAAGACCTTTTCCTGAAATACTAGCAACAATTATGTCACAAATGACAGATTGACTTTTGGGGCTACACTGTAAGAAATAAATTGATATGATCAGGACTATGGCTTTTATGAATCTTTACTGTCATAAAATCTTTACTGCTGGAAGGATGAAATTAGCAGGGTTATGCTCTTTACTCTCAAGTAACTTCCAAGAAAACACAATAAGATAACTGTAAACATGAGAAACTTTTGAGCATCTGCAGCCTCTGTGCCTTTTGGCTGAAATCAAGCGTACTCCACACATGCACACCCTGATTAACAGTTACAAACGAATACATAAAGGTGCTTTGTTTGGTGTTGGAGATATTCAGATAAAAGATACCTAATAGGTTCTAGTTCTGCAAGAAAAAATATAAGTTTTATAGACACATAAGCCTGTAATGTAACTCTGAGAAGAAGCTATAGATAATAGTCCTCACTAATTTAGGCTCAGTTGCAGAAGAAATAAAATCCAAACTACCAAATCCACTACATATCCAAACTACCAAAAAAAAAAAAAAAAAAAAAAAAAAAAAAGCTTTAAACTAGAATAAAATGGTAACTCTAAACCACAAGTTAAAGGCGTACGGTAATGCCAGTGAAATTTATGTGGGTCTGTGCAGGCAGGTTAGGTATCCGCCTAACAGGAGTTTCACACAGACTGTGCTGGTGGGGGGGAGACAATCGATGAAGTCTTTCTGTAAGAGGTGACACACTACACATTAGTCTTAGAGACTGAATCAAAGTTACTGGAAAAGGAAGAAAGCATATTCTGAAAAAAATAAATTTAAAAATTAAAATACATCAGCATGTATAGCACAGGGTTAAAAGTTCATCATCTCTAAGGACCACTTTTGTGACTATCCTTTCTCCTTGGTGCCATTATGGACCTCACAGGTGTTCAGACCTCTCATAACACATAACACATCACTGGATTTCAGGTGATTATTTTTTATGTCTTTCTTGATAGATGGTGTTTCTTGAGACAAAGAGGAGCAAGAATTAAATCTTAAACATTTATGTTTCCTGACGCTATTAAACTTTTCATAGCATGTATGATTAGAATAAACCTTTTTCCCATTTTGCTAGGAAAGATTAATTATGCCTGCTTTTCTGGTGTAATTCTTAATTGTGTTTCCTTTCACTTTCAAAAGTATTCTGGTTTAGATGATAAATTATGTTGTCATTATACCTATGGAAAAATAGATTATGTTTCATAGAAACACATTTGAAATAGCAGCAAATTTGACTGATAGACACTAGGTAAAATTCTCAGGCGAAAAGAAAAAGTTAAAAAGTGACCACTATATATAAAACTATCATGAAAAGCCTAGACTTTACAAAGGGCAAATTAATCTGATAACAGATATCAATTTATCTCTGATCATGAAAAGCCAGACCTTGGGCAAAAGGGATTAGAAGGACAAAAGTCCCATCAAGTTCTCACCACTGAGTTTTTGTTTGATTTGGAATTTACTTGCATAGGCTTTGAACAACATCACCTTCAAAATCTAAATCAAGTTGTTATTCAAGTTTATTCAAATACGATTTTTGTACAGATGAAGTTTAAAGCATAAAAACACAGTTTGTTATATTAATTAGTGCATTAAATATGTGTATATAATAAAAAATATTAAAAGTTAAATTATGAAATAAAAAATTATAACATGTTACAAATCTTAGGCATATTCAATAAAGGGCTGTTTTGAATTATTAAAATTCAACAAATATAGTCAAAGAACATAATAGTAAATTCATGACAAAAGAAATAAAAAAATTTATGAACATGAACAAAAATTAGTGTTTTTAGCAATCCAAGATTGAAAAAAATAGATGATATATTTTTTTTGTTGTTGGAGTAGTTTGGAAATTTTTACCATGATATCAATTTTTGTTCTTGTTGATGTAATAATTTTCTTATATAAATTTATAAAGAAGCACATAGATTTATATATACAGCATATGTATAAATATATATTTTTGTTACATCCCTATTGACAATAGGAAAGACTTTAATCAAAATACTGAACTATAAATAATTGGTTAATCCATATGATGGAATATTTACCAGTCAAAAATATAAAAAATCACACTTTGAAATATTATTTAACAAAATCTAGACATGCTCATGATATATTAGACATCAATTTTCCACCTTACTATCCCCCCTTCAATAGTTAATTTCCTTTGGAGATGGTAGGAAAGTGGAGGTTCCATCTTAAACCTCTGATGGTTGGTCTTCCCACAAACTGCTACGTAGTATCTTAGTGCAATTTCTAGATGAGGGCTGATCTTTCAAAGAGCAATCTTCACTGTTGGTCACTGTCTAGGATTTCTAGACAGTATTCCCCTGACACTGACACATCTGACCTAGTCACTGAGGTTACTCTTAAAAGGAATCGTTGAAATTCTTAATAGAGAATTCTCTGACTACCTTGTGTCCTGTGGTGGTGAGGCTGGTTTTATTCTTTTCATCACATTCAATTCTCCCAATTACACATTCTTATAAAAAATGAATATAAAATTACTTATTAGTCTTACAAACAAAATCTGAAATAAATAGACTTAAATTTGATAAGAATGCAGAAGATTTTATTTTATCATACATGTTTTCTAAATAAGCATGTGTCTCAAAAACATTTTTTGAAAGAAATACAAACTAAATGAGACAGATGATCCTGGATTAGATCTTGAACCAGAATACACACACACACACACACACACACATACACATACACATGTATACATAAAGTTCACTATTTGAACAACTGAAAAAATGTGAAAGTCTTTAAAGTAGGTAGATAATCCCATAGTAATACAAATATCCTGATTTTGATAATAAAACTTGGTTATGGAAGAGAATATTCTTGCTTAAGGAAAAAAGACATTTCAGTATTTAGAGATAAAGCAATATAATGTCTACAACCTACTCTCGCATTGTAGAGAAAAAAAATCACAGATTGTTCTATCATCTAGAAAAAGAGAGAAATATAAAAATCTAAGCACATTTTTTAATCTGGGATTTTTTTCTACTATTTAGGTAACTTTTATGAAATTTTAAAATTTTTAAAATGTTTGAAAAATTAAGTATATGTATTTTAAAAAGAATAAGAAATACACAGACACACATACGAATATGTGTATAATATTTGAATCTAATATGTTTGGAAGTTTCTAGAATTAAATGAAAAACAAAAATAAGTTGCCAATTATAAGACTAAAGAGGCATTGTAATTTAATAATTTAAAAAATGACTTAAATTTGGAAGACTTAAATTGGACTTCTAACTCATTACATAATAGCCAGGTAGCCATAATTACTTTGAACCTTATCTTGTTCAACTTTAAAGTTAAAAAATAAGAACTTCCCTAAATAATTTATATATTTATTCTATGTATTTGATTTTCAAATTAGAATGATTTGACTTACTAAGTAACAAATGCTTCATAACTAGACATAGTCAAGAGCATGTGTATATAAAACTGAGGACTGTTAAGAGGAAATTTTACATAGAATTATTTGGGATGAATTCTCTCTATGACTTTCCATCAACTATGTTCTGTAAGTCTATAAAATGTAGATAATATTGAATAGGCTAAAATGACATACATTATAGAGTGATATTATGGATAACTTTAAGTTTAAAATTATGTTCTATTAATACATTGTCATCTGCTTATTATTTATGATTTAATTATATGGCTTCAATTATATAGCATTGTGGAAAGTAGATTATAAAGCTAATATACTTGAATTTCTTTTCTTACATATTGATATATAATGTATATGTATGTATGTATACATATACACACTATGCACACACACATTCCATTGTAACACTCTTCAAAATATATAAGCATGTCACTGAGGCCTAGAGGACATTTTGAGGACAGAGAAGATTTAAGTGTTTTGGAAAAAACAAATACCACATTAAACCTAATATGTTGAAAATAATATGCATATATTATAATGCTTTTGAACTATGTAATCCAATAAAACTAATATAATCTTTCTACTAATGGCATCATTTTCTCTCAGAAAACATTTAAATTAAATCCTATGTTATTAGGAAATGCTATAACTTTTGGAGAATTAGGTCATGTAAAAGAGTTGCATTGTAATACACTGTAATTTGCAACCAATTTAGAATGTGTCAAGAGTCATTCAGTTCTCTGAAACCATTCTGTCACATAGTGGTTTGTTTTTTTTTTCTTTTTAAATAATCACACAGTATATAGTTCTATCAGTCTAATCACAAATGCATATCATGAGTAGTCTTGGAGAAAGCTAATTCTTTCAAAATTATAGATGAAATAATAAAGAAAATAAATTAAAATATAGAAATAATTTGCAATTAATTATTTGCAGATTAGAATTAATTTTCTGGTAATTTTATATTTTAAAAATGTCTGTACTGATTAAAATTATGTTAATAGGATCTGTACTAAATAATCTAGTTTAGTTAGCATATTGAATATAATGTGTTAATTTTATCCTTTAACCAGTCCTTTAAAAGTTAACTTTTATAGATAATTTATAGCAGAGAATAAAATGTCTCCACTTATTTCAATATTTTCTATTTTAAATTAAATTAATTCTCTTTTAAAATTAATTGCAAGTTAGAATTTTGTTTAGAATATAACATTTACAGATTTATCCAAAGGGCATCAGTTTAGTTAAATTTCTGCTTCACCAGCCATGACGTATCTTGATAAAGTAAACCTGTTTAGTGGAAAATGATGGTTTGAACAGACAGCATTTTGGGTTCTATAAATCATTTCAGAAAGTTGGTAAGAAATGTCATGAGGGAAAAAATATCTAAGAGTCTTGGCTTTCTGAATTCTTTATTGTGCATTAACTGGTTAATAGAATAGGCTCTAGAAATGTGAAAATGTTATTATTTGGTTCACAGTAGATATTCAATAAATATTTGTGGGATAAATAAATGAATAAATGAGTGAATATATAAGGAAAATTATCTTTAGGAGGCCCATTGCAATCATCATTATAGAATAATCCTTTTTAAAACTGATTGGGCATAATAAAACTTATTTTTAACGAAGCACTATTATCTTTTTTTAAATTTCAGAATATGACAAGGGTACAAATGCTTTGATCACATAAATTGCCTTTGCATTTCCTGATTCAAGGATACAAGCATGCCCATCCCCCAGACCGTGTGCACCATACCCATTAGATGTGCATTTATTCATCCTCACCTTATTCTTCCACCTGCCTGATCCCCAGTGAAAGTTACTTCCATATGTAGACATAATTGCTGATCGATTAGTTCCAGTTTAATGATGAGTACATGTGGTGCTTGTTTTTCCATTCTTGTGATATTTCACTTAGAATGATGGGCTCCAGTTCCATCCATGATAATACAAGAGGTATTAGTTCCCCTTTTTTTATGGCTGAGTAGTATGCTATGGTGTATATATGTATATGTATAAACACACACACACACACACACACACACACACACACACCCCTACACACCACATTTTATCAATCCACTCATGTATTGATGAGCACTTCAGTTGTTTCCACATCTTTGCAATGGTGAATTGTGCTGTTACAAACATTTGAGTGCAGATGTCTTTTATTTAGAATGTGTGTTTTTTTTTTTCCTTAGGGTAAATACCTAGTAGTGGGTTTGCAGGATCAAATGATAGTTTTACTTTTAGTTCTTGAGGTATCTCCACACTACTTTCCATAGAGGTTGTACTAGTTTGCAGTCCCACCGTCAGTACCCGAGTGTTCCTATCTTTCCACATCCACACTAACATTTATTGTTTTGGAACTTTTTAATAAAAGCCATTCTCACTGGAGTTAAGTGATATCTCATTGTGGTTTTGGTTTGCATTTCACTGATGATTAGGGGTATGGAGCATTTTTTCATGTTTGTTGGCCATTAGTTTATTTTGTTTTGAAAAGTTTCTGTTCATGTCCTTTGCCCACTTTTTAATGGGGTTGTTTTATTTTTTCTTGCTGATTTGCCAGAGTTCTTTATAGATTCTAGTTATCAGCCTTTTGTGGGATATATAACAGGCAAATATTTTCTCCCATTCTGTAGATTGTCTATTCTCTCTAATGGTCATTTCCTTAGCTGTGCAGAAGCTTTTAAATTTGATTAGGTCCCATTTATTTACTTTTGATATTGTTAATACTATCTTATTTCTACGCATTAATAGTAAAATTTTTCTTAGACCCTGAAGCTTAGAAATTTTTCTTAGAACTGACTTCAAACACTTGTTACCTATATTTCCTATTTATTACCCAAGAACCTCTACTTTCTCATTACCCTTATGCATTACTTTAAGGCTTTGATCCTAAATGGAATTAAAAATTCTTGTAACTTTACTCTTTAAAATATAGTAATCTACCTTTAAAAACTACTTAGCACTCTGCCTAAATTCTTGGAATACAGATAGTATTTTATCATTTTTCAAAAAAGAATATTCAAAACCATTTTAGGCTTCCAGAAAAGAGAAGAGCTTGTAGAAAGAAGAAATTACTACATTTCTGTAGTTGTTATTAAACTATGTATGTTTGCCTTAAAATGCTTTTGTTCTGGATGGTAGCATAAGTAAATTTGAGAGAGAGAGATTATTAAATAAAAAGAAAAATGTTTGAGAGAATAAAACTATAATTGAAGAGGGTTAGTATATTATATAATGTTGTCAGAAAAGAAATGTTTAGGGAGATGATGTATTAGCAATTACTTAAATGATAAGAAATAAGCCATGAGAAAACCCAAGGAAAAAGTTTTCTAGATGAAAGAACAGCAAGGGTAATGGCTCTCAAGTAAGGGCAAGGTTGGTGTGTTTGAGGAACTCCCTTGAAGCTAGAATTCTTGATGCAATTTGGGTTTCTCTGATTACACACTATGGCCCGTCGGCCACATGTGGGTGTTTTTGCTTGTTTGGTTTTTATACTTCAAAATAAGATATGTGCAGCGCGCATAGGAATTTGTTCATAGTTTTTTTTAAACTATAGTCCGGCCCTCCAACGGTCTGAGGGACAGTGAACTGGCCCCCTGTTTAAAAAGTTTGAGGACCCCTGATAGAGTTTACAATGGGAAGATAGAAATGATGTTTCTTCTCCTCTGCTAGAAGGCAATATCATAGATTCTTGGGTGTTTAGAAGCAGTTGTGTTGGCCATACTTACCATGTCAGAGACCTGCCATCTTTGTAAAGGCAAGTGGCCCTTTTAATGAAGTCATGATGACACTAGCAACAGATATCTGACCTCTAGATGTCAGCTAAAGCAGTAATGTCCTTGAACGTAAAAGATCAGATATTTTTCTGGAGCCCTCCAGTGATTTAATGAGCACCTAATTCCTTGTGTTAAAGCTCTTCCTGCTTGAAATGTTCAAGTAAGTCCTCACTCTTAGTGGTCTTTAAAGTGAATTACTGTAATCTATTTCAGCTCAGGTAGTGAGCTAAAAGAACTAAGAACTGACTCAGATATAATAACTCATTATGATGTGCTCTTTTAAATACTATTGAACATGACAAGTCCTTCCTGAGTACCAAGTTCTATGATCTTGCTGCCGATTCTAAGCTTATGACAAAATTCTCTTTTAATAATTCATTGTATTCCCAGATTTCCTTAAGAAAATATGTTGATTACTTCAGTTTCTGTTTTAATTCTTTTTAAATTATTTAAAATTAAAATTAGAGAAAATATGGAAGAGGAAAAAAGGCCTATAATCTATATGCACTATTTATTTCTTTACATAAAATTAACATAAATATTTTGTTAGTAAATTAAAATAAGCAAATACAAAATGACAAATGAGACTTTTAACTCTGACCATGTTCTTCTATCCCAAAATAACATCTATTAGCCTTTTTGTGTATATATCCTTACAAAAACAGGGAGGATCATACTCTATCCACTATTCTGCAACTTGCTTGAATTGCTTTATATCTCTGAGAATACTTTATGTCAGCACATACAGATCTACCTCATTATTTTTAATGAACATCTAGACATTAATAGTTTATTTAGTTAATCAAGCTTCTATTGATTTGCATTTAGGGAGTTTCCACTTCTTTGCTCTCAAAAATAATATTGCCCTGTATTTTTGTATATTTATTTTTGGAAATTTATAAGAAAATTTCTAGCTAAAACCAAACAACCAAAGAAACAAATACTGCAAAATCTAATAGTACAAGGCTGAGAGATAAAAATCAACTTTATCCAAAATGATTGCAACAAATTAAAACTACCATAAACTCTATAGAGGTGTCTATCTCTAGACATTCTTACAGGTTTTGAGTATTATACAATTTTTAAGTCTTAATTTTAAAAAATGACATATCTGTTAGAAATGAATTTGTATAATATTTTAGATTTTGGTTTTTGCACTTGGGTTTTTTACATATTAACTTTCCTCATATCCCTTGACAATGGTTTGTTTTAGGTTACTTGGCTTTTTATTGTTTTTTGTGTGCTCTTCGTAATCAAGATTCGGAACCATTTTCTTTTAATATATGTTGCAATCGTTTTTATCTCAGTTTTTTTATTTTTGTATGTTCTGCCATTGAGTTTTTCAGATTTCACTTTCCTTTCTCTTTATTGTTTTCTTGAGGTAGAAAACATGCAACATAATACACAAAACCTAAGTGTAGAGTTTGCTGAATTTTTCCATTTGTAAACATCTATGTAACAACTATCCAGAACAAGACATAGAATATTTCCAGCACTCCAACGTGTTTCCTTTTGTCCTCCCTCTGCCACCACATGTCAATGATTACCCAAAGGTAACCACTACCCTCACTTCTATAGTTATAGACTGTCTATCTGACTATTTTGAACTTCACAGAATAAATGAAACAGTAAGTATATGCTCTTCTGTGTCTGGATTTTTTCACTCAATTATGTCTTTGAGATTTTTTTTTCATGTTCTGTGTTTCAATATAATTATTTTGTTTTTTACATTTTATGTAGTATTTCACTATGAATATACTAAATTGATTTACCCATTCTACTTTTGATGGCTATTTGGGTTGTTTCCAGTTGTGTATTATTGCAAGAACTTCTTTAATCTTTCTTGTACATGCTTTTTGATGGACATAGCCACTTAATTCTCTCATGCATATACCCAGGAATGAAATAGTTATTTCATAGATAGATAGATAGATAGATAGATAGATAGATAGATAGATAGATAGATAGATATTAACACCAGGTAATGTTTATCAGTTTTTCAGAGTTGTGCATCAATTTCCAATTCTGTCAACAATGCAAAAGCATTCTGGTTGATCACGTCCCCACCAAAGTTTACCATTGTCAGTGATTGAGTCATTAGGTGGATATTTTAGCCATTGGAAATATATAAAGGTATATCATTTTGGTCTTAATTTGCATTTCTCTGATAACTAATGCTGTTGAATTCCTTTGTATTGGCATTGCCTTTTGAAAAGTATCACCTCATATTTTGAGCTATTTTTATTTTGGATTTTAAATTAATTTTTAGTCTTTACAAAATATTGACATGAATCTTGTTTGCTACACATTTATTTTGCAAATATCTCATGGTTCATCTTTTCACTTTCTTTGATAAAGTTTATGTAAAATTTATCAATATTTTTATTATGACTAGTTATTTTTGTGTACTCTTAAAGACATTTTTACCTAGGCAAAAATCATGAAGATGGTTTTCTATATTCACTTTTGTTAGAAAACTGTTTTAGTGTTAACATTCAGGCTTGAAATTCATTTTGAAATCATATTTGTATATGGTAAAAGATAGAGGTTTAAATGTTTTTGCTTGTTTTTCCACTTGGATATTTATTGATCAAGCACATTTATTGGAAAAAACGTAACTTCCCAAATGAATTATAGTGGGCTTGTACCATAAATCAAGTCATTATGTCTATGTGGGTTTCTAGACTATATTGTAGTGTTCTCAAAGTGGTGAAAGATACTATAAACTTATCGGTCTTTTCACTATGTTGGTATTTGCACTGATTATACAATAGCAACTGTAGGTACAATTGATGGAAACATACCATGAATCAAGGCAGTGACACTAGATAATAACAGTAATGATTATATTATTTATTTGTTTCTCTGTACATGCAGGGGTGGGGAAGGGAAGTTTTATTTGAGAAGATCTTGACAAAGCTGTAAAACTTACTAAATTTATTGAACTTGATCTTGATTACATATCTTTTTAAAAATTCTGTGTGAAACAATGTGAAGTACTCATAAAGCACTTCTGGTACATACTAAAGTACAATGATTACCTCATTGAGGAATCTCAAGGATTATCTCTATTACTTGAATTAGAAACTGAACTTGCTGTTGTTTTCAATAAAACTTCACTTGCTTGGAAAAATGACTGAGAAGCAAACTGTGACTATTTGGTAGGCATCTTTTCAAACTTGAAAAAAATTCCTGTCGCATTAAGAAAACAACAAGTTCAAGGAAAAAAAATAAAAGAAAAACAATTGCCCATGATAAAAATAAAAAAAATTATAAGCAAAAAATTAAAATTTTGGAAAATTTGTATTTACCACTATGAGATTGACAGCTTTCTGATATTTAAAGAATTTTCCAATGAGATTGGTGGTGATTTTTAGTGAATGTGATTTTTTTGATAGCATATAATGAATATCTGCATAGCAATAAACTTTTTCCCCAATTGACCAATGCATGGGTGAATGTTCCACTCAAAATATAAGATAATCCTGTGGATTTCAATATAGTAGATCATGGAAGATTTAGATTCTACTTTGCAACTAGCCTTTACAAAGCTACTATTTGTTGAGTTTTGATATCAAAGGATATCTACAAATGTCTGAAAATGCTATTTAACTACTACTCTTTTTTCCAACTACATATCTGTGTGAGGCTAGTTTTTTTTATATTCTTCAACCAAAGCAACAGATTACACAAATTGAATGCAGAAGCACAGGTGAGAATCCTGCTGCTCTTCATTCTGATTTCTATTTCATTTGCCTAGTGGAGCTGATGCTCTCTGCTTAGGCTCTGTGTACCATCCCCACTTTGGAAATGCCATCAGGAAGATGATCTAAGGTACATATATGTGAAGCATGTCAATGTGATTACATTCTCTCCTGGATTATAGCCCTGCATTGGTTGCTGTCCAGGATCTGAAATGCTGTTTTTAATCTTCTTCAGCTCTTTTCATTGACTATGTTGATAAGATAAATTTGATACCAGTTATAAAATCATGGCAAGAATGGAATGTTACCCATCATTACTTATTCTTATTAATTTTTCAATAAATTTTATCAAAAGAGACATTTATTACATTATCTAGTCTATTTATTATTTTCTTTCTGGGACTTTATGTTCCTTTAGAAAGATCTCTATTTATTTATTTATTTATTTATTTATTTATTTACCCAAATTCTGTGGGTACAAATATTGTTAGGGTTACATATCTTGCCCCTGCCCGCTCTGGGCAGAGCTTCAAGCATGTCCAGACTTCAAGTGGTGCGCCCTGCACCCACCATGAAAGTGCGTACCCTTCCCCTTCTCCCCCTTTCCACCTGTTCACCTCCCATTAACAAAATTTTTTTTTTTGACATTTTGGTTACAGTGTGTTTCTTTGCCTCTCCCTAAAAAGATCTCTTCTACAAGATAATTAAATAAAACTCAAGTGTAACATTTCTCTCTTTCTCTCTCATTCTCTTCCCTACCCCACCTCTATCTTAAACATTTTTTCCCCAGTAAAACAAGTGCACATTAAGTTGTGTCATAAATTGTATAAAATTGTTGTTCTTAAATATTTGGTAAAATTCTCTAGTGAAATCTTGGCCATGGGGCTTCATTCTCTGGAGTTTATTAATTACAAATTTATTTTTTATGGATATAGAACTATTCAGACTATTTCAACTTGGGAAAATTTTGGTATTTTGTGGTTTGCGGGAATTGGTCAACTTATTCAAAGTTACTGAAATTGTATCAAGTTGTTCATATTATTCATCATCCTTCTATTGGCTGAATAATCTGTAGTGATATCCCTTATTTAATTATCAGTATTAGGGATTTGTGTCTCCTAATTTTGTGGTCTGTAAGTCTTGGGCTGATGTTCTATTCATATATATGTCAACTAGATCCTGTTGGTTTCTTATGTTGTTCAGGTCTTCTATATCTTTGCTTATTTTCTGTCTATTCTATCACTTGCTGAGAGAAATAAGGGGTTGAATTCCCCAACAATTTTGAGTGTTTTAGTTTCTCTTTCAGCTTTATTAGCTTTTACTTCACATATTTTGGGGCTCTGATGTTTGATTAAGTACATTTAGAATTATTATATCTTCTTGCTGGATCAATACTTCTATCATTATGTAATGTACCTTTTGCCTCTAGTAATTTCTTTTTGCTCTGAAATTTACTTTACCAGCTATTAATGTAGCCATTCCTATTTTATTCTTCTTAATATTTACATAGTGTATTTTCCTTTCCTTTTACTTTCTACTTGCTTATGTCATTGAATTTTGAATTGAGTTATCTTTTTCCTTAACGAATTCTTTATTTTTCACAAGCTTCTTTAGTCATTCTTAAGGGTGGGGGTTTGCTAGCAACAATTTTTTAGAAGTTTTTCTTTATTTGATGATACCTTTATTTTTCCTTTATTGCTAAAGATTTTGCTGATTATAGAATTGCAATTTACAGTACTTTTCTTCAAATATATTTTGTCACTTTCTTATGGCCTTTGTACTTTAGATGAGAAAAAACAGGTATCATTCAAATTGATGTTTCCTATAAGTATGGTGTCATTTCTCTCTTGCTGCTTTTAAAATTTTTTCTTTAGTTTTCTCAATTTCATTTTGAGAAGTGTCTTTGCATTTTGGTTTTATCCTGTTTGGAATTCACTAAGACTCTTGAATCTTTAGGTTAGTGCCTTTCATTAAATTGGGGAAGTTTTTAAGATATTATCTCTTTAACATTCTTTAGTACCCCTCTCTTACTCAGCTCCTTTGGGATGTTGGTGATGTAACTGTTAGATCTTTTGCTATTTCTAATGGGTCCCTGAGGCTCTGCTAATTATTTTTCAATTTTCTTCTGTTATTTAGATTGAGTAATTCTATTGATTTGTCTTCAAGTTCATTGATTCTAACATTTGAAATAAACCAGGCATAGACATATTAATAAACCAGGCAAAGAAATATTAATAAAGCAGGTACAGAAAGACAATACCACATGATCTCACTTGTACATAGAATCTAAAAATGTTGAACTCATAGAAGTAGAGAGAGAATGATGGTTACCGGAGGCTGAGGGCAGGAGGTGGATGGGGAAAGCGGAGATATTGATCAAAGTATACAAAATTTCAGTTAGCAGTAATAAATGTTTATGATCTATTAAATAGAATGGTGACTATGATAATAATGCATTATATATTTCAAACATTATTTTTATATCCAAGATGTTTTGTCCATTATATTAGCAGACTCTGTGTCCTATTTTAATTTTTTAAATAGGCAATCACTCTGTTTAGGGTTTGTATGCAAGCCCTAGTCTACATTTGTGGGCTGTGGTTCTAATGACAATTTAATTTTCAGGCCTTTGTTTTGTTATATTGGTCTATTTGGTTTACATAATGCCACCAGGGTTTCATGTGTCCATGATGGAGCAGCTAAAGAAGGAAGAAGGCATTTCCCCAGGCCTAGTTGCCCTACTGTTGCTTGCTCAATGGGAGAGGGGAGTCTTAGGCCCACTGGGTCAAAGAGACTTCCTTGTTGTGACATGGTCTCTCTTGCCTTTCCCTTGCTTTGCAGCCACTCTGATATCTTTCAGTGGAGGAGGAGAGTCTTAGGAAATAGAGTGCTTATCTAGATGCTAATCAATAACAGACTGCCCAAGTGATTTCCCATTTCTGATAGTACTGGACTCATATGGTGCTTTTAGGAGGGTTCCCGTTTGATTTGGGGAAGGAATGAGCCTACCCAGGCTGCCTTCTCTTGCTAGGTAGGAGTAGGGAAATGCTAGATCTGCATCACTTTCTTCTGTTAGTGATGCAGTGAACTTAGGAAGGTAGAATACAGGTTTAAGTCAACCTGTTGGTTTCTTCTTTCCATTGCACTGGACTCCCAAACAAGTTTCCCTTCCCCCTCCATGTTTTAGATTTCTCTTTTAGTTGACTCTTACATTATTTCCAGGGATTATAAGTACAACTCAGTCTGAGGAGCAGGGAGAAATAAATCAATTTCATCTCATCTGGACTAGAGTTCTACAAAGTCATTTTTTGCAACTCCAGTTTTCTGATTTCATTTTCTGGTTCTTGTTTACACTACAGGCTGCCAAATATACATTTTCCCCTTCCTTTTCCTGAAATAAATTGCTAATTTATTTATTATTATGATTGCTGGTTTATTATGATTCAGGAATGACCTAATTAAATTAAACTCTACATAAAAATAGTTATTTTAAACTCTTAAGATACTCTAATTAGGATGGGTTATTGACAACACAAAGCAATTCCTTTATATATTGAAAATTTCATTAAAATTACAGCCATGCTACTTGAATAAGAATAGATTCTATTGGTATATGATTTTTCAGAAACATTACCATTATATATGGTTTTATATATCTATATCACAGCTATATCAACACAATCTGTACACAAATAGATGAAGCATATTATTTTTGTTATGAAGAAATTATTCTTCTATGAAAAAATTTGAAACATTTCTATGGTGAGGATGCTATTCTTAGAAAGGCAAAGTGTGATTCTCCCAAATGCTTTCACGTCCATCTGTGAAGCTAGTAAGCCTTCTAATATTATATTAGCCAATCTTTAATGTAAGCATTCAATATAATGACTTAAAAATTTAGTTTTTGTAAATTTTGCTCACCAATACTGAGTAAGGCATATATTTGAGCAACAGAATGACACTAAGCTCGTTAAATATTATGTCCTAGGACATAGTTTCAGTTTTTTGACCTTTGGACTAACAGTATAATAGTGTTCCATCATTTATTTTTTTAATTTTAAGAATTGCAAACACTTCTTTTATAAGTTATATATTTTCATTTCCATCCTGAAAATCACGGAAAAATAAAAAACAATATCTGCCCCCTTGGTACTTGAGGTGGCTATTTCTCTTCAAAATCTTCCACTTCCTCAGGGTGCTGCCAGCTAACAGCACCCAGGGTTTCTGTTGGAAAGATCTAGAGTATTTTCTCCCCTCCTGATTCTCTCTTAATCCATCTATCTAATGGCCTCTTCCGTTTCCTCCCTCATCTGTGACAACCTCAGATGGCTGGTACCAAAGACGGGAAGAGACAATGATTTCTGTTGTTTCTACTCTCAGCCTGCTGGATCCTTGAGAGAAGAAAGTACAAAGCACTCACTACCTTCCCGGAAAGGAGTAAATGTGGGGTTCTTCAAACTATTACATTGATACATTACCCTACCATAGTGAATAAAACGCTAGCTGAAACCAAATGCTTTAATCAGCCAATAAATACCGTAAAAGGTTGCATGTGATGAGGAGTGTGATTGGCATGGAGTAGGATCAAAGTAGTTGTAGCAGAGAGATGCAAATTATGGATAATCATTTGAGAGTATCCATACAATGTAAGGCTAATGACAGGAAAATAGCATGGCCATGATGTTAACAACCAATTATTTCATATGAAATAAAGAAAATGAGTTCATATAACATGCACTTAATTTTTCTGTTTTTTAATGATACACTAACCTATAAAAACATAAATTGGAATTCACAACTCGTGAATTTATGGCAATGAGGATGGACAGAATAATGAAAAATTAGTTATGACAGAGTAACTACATTGATAAATATAAAAAGGAAATAGATGAGATGATATTTATACCTTTTGCTTTAGTCAATATGTCACTACTATACTGTATGCTATTGTAAGCACCTTGATTGGATATTTGCTGGCATGTTACAAATGACATTAGTGACCTTTTTTAATAAGAATATTTTAAGCAAACAAGTAACAAAGATCAAAGATAAGGAAAAAAGGAACCATGTGACTACTGGAAAATATTGATGGCTACTCTTATAAATGCTATAGGATTGGGCAATCCTTAATGGTTTAGGTATCAACACAAATATAAATATATTTATCACACAATGTTATTTTGAATATGAAAATGTAATAGTTGCTTTATATAAGTGAGAAAGTATGTTATTTTATTCACATCAGATCCTTAAAAATATATTGCTGTTACATACAACCCAAGCTGAGATGCCTGCCTGTAAGGTTATAACATTTAATACATTTTGAAAGCAGTAGTAAATCGAAACAAATAATCAGTTTAACAAACCCCAGAACCAACTTAATCATAGATTATATTGACTGAGATCCCACACCAGCTGCCTGAGAGTAAAATGAACTTGCCTGTTTATAGAGTTAGATATTGTTTATTTCAGTGTCAACTGTTCTTTTTCACAAAATATCTGACATGCAATCAATGATTATCAGACATGCTAAAAATCAAGAAGCTACAGCCCATTGTCAAAGAAGGATATAATCACTGTAATTAATCTCAGAAAGGGCTAGATATTGGGATCACCAAACAAGGGAATGAAGATGATTAAGGTATCAAGCAGAAAAGTTTCATAAAGAAGTGAGAAATTTCACAATAGTCATGGAAACTAAATAAACATGAAAATTCTAGGAATTTGATTTCAGAAGGATATTTTAATGGCCTAAAAGCAGACTAACCTCAAGAAAGGAAAGTATTAGTAGACTAGAATTTAGGTTTTTAAACTGAAATACAAAGAGAAAAAAATGAGTAAGATATAGCAAAGAAAATTAATGCATCCAAGGTTTGTGGGATAATGTAAAACATCTAATAAGATAATTAGAGACCCAAAAGGAGAGAGTGAGTGGCTAAAACCTTGCTAAAATTGAAAATAACACCAAACCAAAGAATAAAGGATCTCAGCAAAACCAAAGCAAGAAAATGCAAAGAAAACTACACTTATACGATAGGAAGCACTTGCAATCAAACTACTAAAAAAAGTAAAGCTGAATGGCAAATTATAAGATCAGTCAGTAGAAATAAAACACATAGATGGAAATAATGCTAATCATAATATTAATAGCTCACTTTCACTGGAAATGATGGAAGGTAGAAAATAATTAAATGGTATTTTTAAAGTTCTGAGGAAGGGGCAGGCACAGTCAGCCTAGAACTCTAAATCTAGCAAATATTGTTCAAAAATGAAGATGATGTAAAGCTATTTAGAGATAGAATAAAATAGAGAAAGGTGCTTTTCAGAAGAATGGCATACTAAGGCAAATTAAGTCATCCCTAGCAGACCTGAACTAAAAGAAGTTCTTAAGGTTGAAGAGAAATAACATCAGATCAGATGGAACACAAGATCTTCAGAAGGAACAAACATTGGAAGTGGTGAGTATCTAGGAAGATAGCTAAATTGTGGGTGTGTCTGTGTTTATTTTTAAATAAGTTTGACTCTTTTAATCAAGGCTTATTAAAAATAACAAATCATAACAAAACAATGACAATATATTGTGTTTTTTATAGCAAATAGAAAAAACAAATTATAAAACAAGTTCCCTAAGGGCAGAGGTAAGATAATGGAGTTATACTACAAAAGTTTGTTATACTGTTTTAAGTAGTATAATAATATTAAGGTAGCCTATGATAATTTATAAATGAATATATAGCAATGTCTAGAACAGTGGTTCTCAATTAGCGGTTATTTTACTCCTTAAGGGATATTTGGTAATGCATGGAGGCTTTTCTGGTTGTTACAACTGGCTTGGGAGTGATATTGGCATCTCATAGGTGTGGGATACTTCTAAAATCCTACAATGTATGGGATCACCTTTCTACAACAAAGAATAATGTAGCCTAAAATTTCAGAGAGGTAGATTGAGCAAATCTGCTCTTCTGCTCTAGAGTAACTATTGAAAGCATCAGTACCATAGATAAAATTTAATCATTAAATAATAGTCAATTTATACAAAAGAAGGAAAAAGAGGAGGAACAGAATAACCGGAAACAGATTGGGTAAATGGGAAAAATTAGCAAATTTGGATAATCTACCCTAACCATATCAATAATTATATTTAGTGAAATTGGACTAACCATTCTAATTAAAAGGCAAGGTGTGTCAAGCTGCCTGAAAAATTAAATGCTTATTACTAAGTTTATGTAGGTTACAACAAACATATCTCATGTATATTAACACATATTTGTCAAAAGTAAAATGGTGAAAAAAGATGTACCATGCAGGGATGGGGAGGAGGAGATCAGTGAAAACCTATCCAATGGGTATAACGAACCCTATCTGGGTGTGGACACACTTACAACCCTGACTCAGGCATTACAAAAGCGATCAATGTAGCCAAAATAATTTGTACCCTGTAATATTTTGGGGAAAAATGTACCATACAAACAACACAGAAGGCTGGTGACACTATAATAATATCACACAATGTATATAACAAGAGACAAGGGGCCGGATGTGGTGGCTCATGCTTGTAATCCTAGCACTCTGAGAGGCCAAGGCGGGCGGATTGCTCAAGGTCAGGAGTTTGAAACTAGCCTGAGCAAGAGCGAGACCCGTCTCTACTATAAATAGAAAGAAATTAATTAGCCAAATAATATATATAGAAAAAATTAGCTGAGCATGGTGGCGCATGCCTATAGTCCCAGCTACTCAGGAGGCTGAGGCAGCAGGATTGCTTAAGCCCAGGAGTTTGAGGTTGCTGTAAGCTAGGCTGACGCCACGACATTCACTCTAGCCTAGGCAACAAAGTAAGACTCTGTCTCAAAAAAGAAAAACCCAAGAGACAAGAAACAAATGATATTTTATAATAACAATAAAAAGACAAAGTCAACATAAGAGAAAATGGTCCTGAATACAACTAAAAACTAATCTTAAAATACATGAAAAAATAATTGACAGAATTAAAAACAGAAATAGACTAATCCCCAAACATAGGTAAATATTTTAATACCTACCTCTCAGCTATTAATAAAATAAGTAGACCAAAAATCAGAAAAAAAGAAAAGATTTGAATACAATCAATTAACATAACTGATATTTATGAAATACTTCCCTCAAAAATTGTAGAATACACATTTTCTTTTCAAATACACAAAGAACTTCCACCAAGATAGAATATATGTTGGCCCATAAAACAGATATTAATATTTTAAAAATGAAATCACATAAAATATCTTACTATAACAATGTTAGATTAGAAATTAATAATAATCAGATACCTAAATATTCACAGATATGTGAACAAAAAATACTTTTAAATAACCCAAGACCAATAAAAAATATAAGGGAATCTTTAAATTTTGGGGAACTAAATGGTGAGGAAGATACAACATCAAAATTTATAAGATGCAACAAAAGCAATAGTTAGAGCAAATTAAATGACTTTATATTATAAAAGAGAACATATAAAATTAATGATCTTGATTGTCAGCTTAAGAATCTGGAAAAAGAAGAGCAAATTAAACCCTAAATAAATAAAAGAAAGTATAAAATAAGAGCAGAAGTCAATAAAATAGAAAATAGACACAATAGAGACAATAATATCAAAGGTTGGTTATTTGAAAAGATATCGGTAACTTGATAAACCTTAGAAAGAAAATTCAGAAAAATGGAGAAAGCACATATTATTAACATGAATAATCCAAAAGAAAACATGAGTGCAGATCCTATGGAAATTAAAAGTATAATAGAGAAATACTGCAAAGAAATTTATATCAACAAACTTGAAAATTTACATAAAAACTTTGAAAAACATAAATTACTAATATTGACACAAGAAGAAAAAGGAAAACCTAAAGAAACCTTTATTTCTTAAAATAATAGAATTCATAGTCAAAAACTTTCCTACAAAGATATCTCCCTGCCCTGATGTCTTCATCAATGAATTGTGCTAACATTTAATAGAAATATCAGTGCTTCACAGACTCCTTCTGAAGACAGAGGAGTGAACAATTCTCAACTCATTTAATGGAGTCAATAATAATTTGTTACCAAAACCTACAGAAAAAACTATAACAAAGGAGAATTACATATTAAAATTCTGCATGAACATGGGTGCAAATATTCTCAACAAAATAGTAAAAATCTAGCAATACATGAAAAAGTAAGATATCATGACTAATTTGAGTATATTACCGGAAAGATAGTTTGATTCACAAGTTGAAATCAAACAATGTAATAACACATTAACAGATTAAAGGTGAAAAAATATCATCTGAGTATTTCAATAAATGCAGCAAAAGCATTTGACAAAATTTCATGTCCCTTTCTTTTGAAAACTGTCATCAAATTAAGAATTAAAGAAAACTTCCTAAAGCTATTAAAAGCAATTTTTAGAGATTTTGAGCTAATATATTTGTATGCTTAATGGTGAAACATTAAAACAATTTCTTCTAAGACAAAGAACAGGCCAAGTATATAGGCTGTCCCCAGTTCCATTTAACATTGCTCCAGAGGTCCTAGGAAATGCAATAGGCCAAAAACAAACAAAAAATCAACAATTTCGAAAGAAAAAATTAAGGCTGTAATTTTTAGAGACATTATTGTTTATAAGCTAAACTCTATGATATCTTTTAAAAGTCAGAACTAAAATTTGAGTTTACCAAGACACAGGATTCAATATACCAGGATTCATTTTAAACATCTCAAAGTATATAATATCAAAAAATGACATCAAATAACTGTGAATAAATCTAATGAAATATGAGCAAGACCTCTACTTTTAAACTATGAAGGTTTTTTGAGAAACATTAAAGAGATCTGTATAAATAAAGAGGTATGTTTATGTACTAGAAAATTCAATATTAATATTCTCTCAAAATAGACTTATAAAACTTCATGCAAGTATTTAGGAAATAGATAATCTGATTATAAAATATGGTTGGATATGTATAGGATTTACAATACCTATTTTAAATAAGAATAAAGTTGGACATCCTATACTACATAGGATTTCAGGACTTACTATATAAAACTAAAGTAATATGGAAAGTGTTTTAAAGGTTACTTAGCTTTGAATATTTGAATGATTCACAAAACACCAGAAAACATGCTTATGTCATGCTTTTAATAAAGGCAAAGTATAAGATACAGTAAGACAGAAAATACAGGCAAACATTGCATTTGAGACAATTTCAAATGCATGTCCCCTGGGTTCTTGCAAAAAAGATGTACTTTGTCTCAGGATTGAACTATCCGGATTCAAATTGTTATTTGTATTAAGGGCTCGATCCTTTTTATTGCTGAGTAGTGTTTCCACAATACTGTGGATGTCCTGTATTCATTTAACCTAGTTTTCTCATTGATTACATTTTATATACTTACAGTACAATATAAAAACCATGAAAATGGCATTGGTATAAAGTTTGTGTATATTTCTTTTTGTCCCAAGTACGTTTATGTTATCAGGACCGCAGACACACAACTATCCCATCATTACGAAAATCTCCTTAGTGTTCCTCCTTGATAGTTACCCTACCCTCTCCACTATCTCTCAATCCTGGCAAACACTACTCTGCTCTTTATCTCTATTAATTTTGTCATTTGGAGAATGTTATTTAAAAGGAATTATATATTAAATATTATATCACCGGTCTCCAACCTTTTTGACACCAGGTACCAGTTACACAGAAGACAAGTTTTTCCATGGACAGAGGAGGGGTGGGGGCTGTGGCGTTGCCATTGGGCTCCACCTCAGATCATCAGGCGTCAGATTCTCACCGGGAGCGTGCAACCTGGATCCCTCTCCGGCCAGTTTGCAGTGGGGTTCTCGCTCCCATGCGGGTCTGATGCCTCTGCTCATCTGGCTGGGGCGGGGCTCTGTCCGTGATGCCAGCGATAGGAAGTGGCTGTAGCTACAGGTGGGTCTTTCCGCTAGGCCGCCACTGCTCACCTCCTGCTGTACACCCAGTTCTTGGAGGGCCTTGGGGGTTTGGGGACAGCAGTATTATATGACCTTTTGACACTGACTTATTTTACTCAGCATAATCACCTTGAGATGCATACAAATTGTTATATGTATTAAGGGCTCATTCCTTTTTATTGCTGAGTAGTGTTTTTACAATACTGTGGATGAACCACAGTTTTTTTTCAACCATGCATCTCTTGTAGAACATTTTGGTTGTTTTCTCTTTTTTACTATTACAAATAAAGCTACTTTGAACAAATATGTACAGGTTTTATATTTTCATTTCTCTGAAATAAATGCCTAGGGATGTGACTTCTGGGTCATATTGTAAGCATGTGTTTAGTTATGTAAAAAATGATCAAACTCTTTTTCTGAGTAACTACCAGTTTACATTTTACAAGCAATGTAGGAGAGACTGTTTCTTCATATCTCACCTGAATTTGGTATTGCCACTATTTGTTAGACATTTTAGTAAATATAAAGTGATAACTCATTGTAGTATTAATTTGTATTTGTGTAGTGTCTGGCAACGTTAAACATCATTTCATGAGCTTATTTTCTATCACTATAACCTTTTTAGTGAAATGTTTTTTCATGTTTTTTTCCCATCTGCAAATTGGATTGTTTTGTTCCTGTTGAGTTCGAAAAATTCTTCATATGCTCCAGATATGAGTTGTCAGATACGTGATTTGCAAATATATTCTCCCTTTTAACAAGTGTTGCTAGAACAACTAGACTCTCATATGAAAACAGAATAAAAGTTAGTCTCTTTGTCATCCAGCACATAAAAATTAATTTGCGATAAATTTTAGAACTAAATGTAAATACTGAACTATGGCACTGCTAGAATAAAACTTAAGAAACTATGTTTCTCCCTTGGCATAAGAGAAGGCTTCTTGGTCCAAGCACATTGGAATCATTAACAATAAAAAAAATTGATAAATTGGACTCCAACAAAAGTAAAAATTCTGCTCATCAAAAGACATAATTAAGGAAATGAATATATAAGCCACAAGCAGGGAAAATTATTTGCAACATGTGTGTGTGGCAAAGAACTATTATCTGGAATATACCAAAGTCTCCTATAAACTAGCAATTAAAAGATGGAGATCCTACTGTCAGGTTCTATTCTGAAATGTCAGTTCTTGGTACGCTCACGGCCAAAGAATGACTAGATGTACCAAAGTTAGGCAAGCATGAAAATGAGGTTTATTGAGGAGAGAAAGAAAGGATTATAGAGCAAGAGCAAAATATAGGTTTACAGAGCATGGTACATATGCCACAGATAACGATCAAACCCATCGTTGCAGCAGGGCAAGCAAAAGGAAGGGCAAAGAGAGAGGGCTTGGCTATGATCTGTGTCCTATTTTATAGTGCCTGGATAGGGACTTCCCTTGTGGTTCAGAGGTTACCATGGAACCACTTTGATTGAACAGTTGGGAGTCACATGACTTGAGCCTTAACTACCCATGTGGGTTCTAGGTCACTTTCTGGACTTTATTGGTCCGTGGACTAGAGAGTCCCAGTGACTAATACAAAAAAGAACAAAACATTAAATATCAGTGAGGATGGAAAGTAGTTCAGTACTTTTTTTAAAACAATTAATTTATAATTATAATGGGTACACAATAGTTGTATATACTTATAGGGTACTTTTGCATATTGCTGTAGAGGTTCAAAATGGTGAATCACTTTGGAAAACTATTTTGCATTTTTTAAATAAAACAAAACATATGTTTATGATATGACCAAGTAATTCTACCCCTAGGTATTTAGCCAAAGGGATTGAAAACATATACCCACAAAGAAATTTGCACAAGGATGTCCATAGCAACTATATTCATTATAGCCAAAAAAAAAATTGGGGGAAAAGGGCATTAATAAGAGAATGCAGGAACAAGTTTCTGTATATTCATATAACAGAATACTAATCAACAATAAAAATTAATAAATTACTGATACATATGTTTGTATCTCAAATATTAAATTAAACAAAAAATTCAGATATAAATGTGTATATACTGTATGATTCCATTTATATATGAAGTCCAACAAGAGAAAAATAGGTCTATATGACAGAAATCAGAAAGCTATTGTGGGCAGAAGGGTTTGAAGGAGGAGAGTAAATTGGAAAGAGATATGAAGCTTTCTGGTGTGATGGAAATGATCCATACCTTGATGAGTCTAGTGCATACACATATGCGTGCAATTGTCCAAACTCCTTTGGCTAAATATTTGAAATCTGTTAATTTTTTTACATATCAATTATACCTTAATGAAAATAATACCAAGTAAAAAATAGGAAAAAGAACTAGGAAATGCAAATAGCCACTAAGTATTTTTAAATGTGTTCAATCTCACTAACAATCAAGGGTTCTAAATTAAAGTGACAATATGAAATAATATTTTGTCTATCAGATTAATAAGAATAAAGCATAAATGATAATTTTTAGTTTTAGCAAGTTTGTGTAATAAGAAGCCATCATTTATCTCTATTTGCTATTACAACTCTGTCAATTGTTACAACCTGAAGAGAACTGTGTTTCTAAACCCTTATAATATCTCCCCCCCGAACTAACATTTCCACTAAAAATATGCATATAAAATCTACTTAATTCATAGCTTTTTCATCTGTAAAAATGAGAATAATGAAACTTACTCTACCTTATTTTAAAATAGTTTTGTATGTAACAAAATAATACACACTATTTTGGTTAAAATGGCTGTCCATTATGGGATGAGAAAAATGAGGGAGGACCAGGGGATTAAACAAGTACATGGAAGAAATGTCACATAGACCTAACTTGTTACTGTGCCTTGCACAGAGGGATGTGATAACACAACCTTCTGCACCTGAGTCTAAAAGAAAAACAAAGAATCCCACCAAAACAAAAATGTATAAGATAGTAGATATGAAAGATCTTTGAAATTTCAAATACTTTACATGGTAAAACCACTTTAAATATATACTCATTATCATTATCAATTTTAATCTTCCTCTGAAGTGTTGGTCTATTACTTACTGCTTCATACCAAATACACACTGATCTTTCAAAACTTAGGGTAATGCTGAAGAAAAGATGGGATAAATCAAGTGAATAGTATAAAGATTAACACAATGCATTTATTTTTAAATGACTCCAAATTCTTCAGAATTAACTGACTAGGAATTCAAGGCTTTCAACTCTGGCTGTAGAGTACAATCACCTGAAGAAATATTCTGATATTGTAAACTATTCTATGTTTCCATGCTAGATTAACTAAAACAGAATCTCTGAGTGCTTGAACCTATGCAAGTATAGGGTTTCAGAGCTCCCTAGGTGATTCAAAGATGCTGCTGTGAGGAAACTGAGTTAGATAAAGTTGTAGGATTAGAGATTTTACCCTGCTGTAGAGGATATGAAGACTGCTTATTTGAGTTCCTCTTAGAAATACAACATGATTTGCAAATATTGTCATGGTCAGAGGTTGACTATTATACCCTCTCCATTCTTTTGCAGGTAGGATCATAGTTTTAGGCTAGAAATTGTCTCCTTTGACTTGTTTTTATCACAGTTGGTTTGTTAATTAGATACAGAGTCTGGCTTCCTTTACTGTGAAGTATAATTCTGTTATCAGCAAAACCACATTCTGCCCAAGGTGATTTCTCCAATGGCTTTAATCCCCCTTTTCAAATCCATGAAATAAAGAGCCTTCCAAATGAAGGAATGAGTAGTCATTTGGGCTAAAAAAGACTTTCCGTTTAGATTTCAGATATTCTAACCTGCTGTAAAAGTTTGATAAAAATGAACCAGAGCTTTTAATTAATTGTGTACAGAAAGTTGACAGAATTCTATTGGGAGACATTCCTAATAATCCATGCACATAAAGTAATGGGAATTGTTTATAAATACAAATGAATTGAAAGGTTTATAACTCTGGAACAAAAGGTGATGAAAAATCAAACCATGGTTGGCAACCTCACAATTAAATTCTCCGTTAGTAAATGACTTACTTGAGAATTCTCTTTTATCTTTGTTTTCCAATATGCTCCTGGAAGCACCTGGAAGCTCCTGGAAGTAAAGAAAAATCTCAGCCAGAGCTTGAATAGGAAACTCTTGGAGAGGCTAAGTATGTTACATACATATAACTTTAATAACTCTTGGTTGGTTTGAAGATCACTGAATTTGCATGAAAACATAATCTTCTTCCTCTATCTCTCTGTGTATAGTGTGTGCATTTATATATAGTGTGTGCCTTTATATATAAAAGACCAAATACAAGTTAGGAATTTAGTGATCTTTCTAAAGGCAAAAATTAAAAAAATAAAATTGTGGAATGTGAGAAAAAACTTATTTCTGAAAAATCACTAATATTGTTTATGTGATATTTGTGCATTTTTACACTTCACATTTCAGGTTGAATATTTTATACAACTAGGTGTCAAACTGTAATTGTAAGTCTAGATACTGTTCTAATACTTGGCTGTACAGATTTAGCTGCTTATAAACTTATTTCATACTTATATCATTAAAATAAGAAGATTCATATGCTTAGTTATCCAAATATGAGCAAATAAGTTTGCATTAACATTATTTAACCCTTTAAAATTACTTATGATATTTTAGTACATCTTTGCCAAAATTATGTCAAGAAAAAGTGCAGGCATTGTTCACTCATTTTATATCAGTGAAAACATCAGTATTCTTCTCCTGCCTGTTGGTACCTAAGTGCCTACTTTTGTCTGTCTTCCACACTTGATTATTGCTTTCTTGAGAGCGGGAAGCAATATTCCTACTTCTCCAATACATCATCTAGCACAGTCCCTGGCAAATATTATGCAGCTTATAAATTTCTTTTTAGATAAACCTCATTTATCTATAAATACTCCCAAGCTTGATAAGATCTTTCCATTTATTCACTGAAAATCCTGCTTTGATAACTCTGATTCAGAGGATGATGTTTTTTTCAAACCAACTTTCTTTTAGATATAGAATGCTATCCATCTTATACAGGTAAATTGGTCTGGGATGCTCATATATTTTTCACCACTATTCTCCTTTGCTATCAAAAGAAGTGGAATTACTAAGGTTAAAAACCTGTTCAGTAAGAAAACACTAAAACTCAAACCTTATAATATTAATATCTTAACTGCTCTTGAAATCTAAATAATATGTTTAACAAAGCAAGTTTTGATTTCCTTGATCCTAAGAGTTCTTGGGAAAAACTTTGCAGAACCAGAAAAATATTCTATACATGCAATGGGCAAAAATAGAAATTGGCAAAAAGAAATAATTTCTCATTACTTTTGGCAAAGGAAACATATATTCCTGAAGAATATTTGGGCAACATTTTATAATTAAGTCTATCTTATGAATCAATAAATTGAATATAAATTACATAAGATGTTTTTAAATTTTAAGAAGTTATTTTGGTAAGATTCTTGATATAAATTTTATCTAGTTTTATTTACAATACTGTATATGTTGTATGTTATTCTATATTTTTTATTTTATAGTACTTTTCATGCTATGTAAGATAAATATTACCCCACATGTGCATACGAATTAATTTTGCTTTGGGAGTGTTGTCCAGACCCAGCCTATATTCTAATATTGAAAGTGGTGCTGTTTTAAGTTCTTTTTAAATTTAATTTGATGCAGTAAACACTATATTTTATGGCCAATGGGAACTAAAACCTAATTTCCCATAAATAATTTGATCCAATGTTGGTTAATTCGTTTCTTTCCATAGCTAGCTGTACAGAATGTGGCTCTTTTCAGCCCCACACTCATACATAAAAGATAAAAATGTAGTTGTTAAAAGACTGGTACAAGATGGGTCAATATTTCTTATTTAGCAATAACTTTGGAGTATTTCACAACAGAACTTTAAAATCTCTTAGAAAGATATATGTTTGACAGGATGCCATTAAATCTTTAAAATAAGAGATAGTGATAAGATTTTCTAAAGAGAGACAGTATTTTCTATTTTAGCTTCAGAATTAAGGTTATCCATTTTTTCCACAAATGAGATGGTTACTTTGAAATAAATAGCATAGCTTGAGTTTTAGAATTTGGTATAGTGTTTAGTAAGTTGGCTTTATGGTATGACCGGATTTGAAACTTTATTTGTAAAATTATTAGCTGTATGGCCTTGAATAATTATTATATATCCATTTGTTTTCTAATGTGTGAAATACCAATGGTATTAGATCCTACCTTTATAATTTTTGTAATGATTAAATGAAATTAATACATGCAAAATACCATGTTTGCCATCTAGGGAGTGCTCTATAAAAGTTACACATAATCACTCTTTTAATTTTATTGAAACTAAGATGTCATTGATTGTAAGATACACCATTATTGTGTAAACCGCTAAGAAGAAGATGCTACCAATGAAATTATGATAAGGTGTTTTATTACTTGGAATTTATACTTTATACTTACTGAAAGAGCTCTTCTACATTTAATTAGATTCAGATTTTTAATCATGTATAAGTCTTTTGCATACATAAGAAGGAAGAAAAAAGTGAAATAAATTGGATAAGGCATTTAAAAACTTTTTAACAGACAGGGTTGTCTCTAGTGAATAAGTTTTGAGTCAGCATTGCCAATGTCCACATTTTTTCAACCATATTTCTCTTGCAGCCCTCAAGGACATTACTAATGCTGCTTTTCTTCAGGTGGTCCTTGTCCCTGGGATTTCTTTCATACCACTCACACTCACCGTGTAACTATTCATGCTGGCATTTCCTTAATTTCCCCATGTGGCATCCAGGAAAGATTTTCAGACAACAAACATCCAGCATTTATATTCTCTTCTCAAATGATATCTAAAGAGTTGTAGTTATCTAGTTGTACACTTCAAAATAACAGCCAGGTTAACCATGAGTAGGCACTGACAACGGTGTCATTTCTGCTGCTTGTCCAACTGCAATCTTAAAACATCATTCATTATTAGAGGCAATATAGATCTAGGAGATGTTAAAATGTGGGGGAAAAATAAGAGGCTCTTTAGAATCAAGGAATTTGCCACCGTGTTTCCCTGAAAATAAGATAAGGTCTTATATTTATTTTTCCTCAAGAAGACACCCTAGGGCTTATTTTCAGGGGATGTGTTATTTTCCCCTCAAAGCCTCGGTTTGTAGCACACGCAGGATGGCCGGGACCTGACTGGGGGAGCCCACTCTGTTGGTGGGTCTGCCCACACCTTTCTGGTCACCTCTGGGATAGTCACGATAGGGCAGATGAGAAGGGCTGCTCTCTACTTTACAGCTACTCCAGGAAATGCATGGGTTGTGCAGATATGCTGCGTAGCCACGCCCATCACTAGGTCTTATTTTTGGGGTAGGGCTTATATTGCGCAAATTCTTAGAAATCCTGCTAGGGCTTATTTTATAGGTAGGTCTTATTTTCCGGGAAACACGGTATTACAACTCTGATCTCTTTTTATCGTCTTTTACTTCATCCCTAGAGATTGCAGGTGGAGTAATTTATCTGATTAGTCAATTTGGGGAAAATAAACTGAGGTTGCCCATCTTAACTACTGTCTTCCTTTTAGTAGTTGACTTCTCCCTGAAGCACAGCTCTGCTCTTTCTCCCAGGGCTGGGCTCGGTTTGGGAGAGGCCGTGCTTGGCCTAGCCATGCCAGTGCCTGTATTGTTAAACATGCCAACTGCACATTTGATGAATTTCAAAATTTGTATTTCAACTGAGCCCTTTTCAGTGATACTCTATTTACTGATTCTTTTGTCTTTCTCTCCGTTTTTATTTGTCGTCTTCCCTCACACACCTAAAGACCTCAAATAACGTGGCTGACAATGGGCTTTTAAACAGTGTTCTCTCTCTCCTTTCCTCTATCACTTCTGTTTGCCTAAGCTAGATTTTATCAATGTTGGCCTTATCCTGTGATTTCTTTGAAGGGATTTTTTTAAAGCTAGTTGTCTATTTTGTAAAGGTAAGTTTAATTAAAAGTAAAAACTGTCTCAAACATACCAACTACAATACATTGAAAGAAAATCAAATACATTAAAGCTACATTGTCAACTCCTGTAGGTCATAGAACTCTAATTTCCCTTCATGTAATGTTTCCAAATTCCTGACAAATGTCAATCTTCAGGACGTGAAAATGAGAAATCAGAATTCCCAGATGTTGTAGGAAATATTCTAATTCTAGGTTATTCTTTATTTGAGTATGTTTAAATATTAATGAGTGAGCATAACAATGAAAATATCTTTCTTCTGAAGGGGCTATAAGTTTCAGGGTTTTTATGTAAGACAAACAAATATAATGTAATCATTAACAAATATAATTACAGTATGAACTGATATATTTCATTACCATGTAAAAATATTCCTATTTGATTTAGACATTTAATAAAGAAAATATCAAAAGAATTGGATATTATGACAAAAATAAAATAAATGTCAAATAGAAATCACTTAAAATTGATTACTTACTATTTAAAAGTTGATATTTTAAAAATTAAATTTGAAAATACACAAAACAATAATTACCCTATCTTTGTTTTGTGACAAATAATCTAGGCACAGGGAAATTTCTTTCAATTTTTTTGTTGACATTGATTAAATTGTCAGTAAGTCTTACAAAAAGCCTCTACAGGTTGGATGTAAGGTAACATATTGCTGATTTCTTTTTAATAAAGAGGAAAATCTTTCTTCTGCTCTCCCTGAGTTTGCTTTTGTGATTGATGCATTGCTTTCAGTAATTCAGATTCTTGATCAGGTTCTGGTTTCATATTGGAATATTCCATGTCCACATTCACATCTTCTTCTCTTTGTATTTCTTCTGTTAAAGTATTTTCAAAGAACTACAGCCTACAGTGAATATTGGAAAACATCACCAATTTCTGAAAGCTGCAGAATCTAGTTCCTTGCTCCTCAGCTAGCTGTCATCTTGATATTCTAAAATTATTGTCCATTTATATTAATATTATCTAGTAAATATTATTTTTTATGGTTGTGATGGACTGAAGTGAGTTTTGCTCTTAATCCCAGAACCTGACACTAAGGAAACTGTAGGTTAATAATTTGGACCAATTAATTCCTTTTTGTATTGATTTCATATCTCAGGATGACATAAAAAATTGAAATCTCCTTTGAAACACAGAAAATAGCAATTTGTTTGAAATGAGAGGTTTTCATAAAGGAAAGGGTATTGTTTGTTATCTCTAGAAAGAAAGAATGAATGAGCCACCATACTTCCAGGAGAGAGTAAAGTCTTTCCCTAATTCTTTTTTCTATTTTTTTTATTTTCAGTGAAAGATATCTGCTTCTACTTAGGGATAATTCCAGCCATGAACTGTCAGTATCCAACTAGTTTCATACGATGTATGAAAGGTGAATGATGAGCAGATAGATAGTACAGGAGAAAGCTGGATGGCTTTACACTGATTTTAAAACTAAAATAGTCAATTCTATTAAAAAATATTTTAAAATTGATGTTCTTGCAGTTGATACAAAGGAAAGTCAAATTATAAATCAACATGAACCACTGGTGAATTAATCACTTAAGCAACTCAATTTTTTTTAAAAAAGGTCAATGATCTGGTGCTTGTTTTTCCATTCTTGGGATACTTCACTTAGTAATATGGGTTCCAGCTCTAACCAGGAAAATATAAGATGTGCTATATCACCATTGTTTCTTAGAGCTGAATAGTACTCCATGGTATACATATACCACATTTTATTAATCCATTCTTGAATTGATGGGCACTTGGGCTGTTTCCACAGCCTTGCGATTATGAATTGTGCTGCTATGAACATTCGAGTGCAGGTGTCTTTTTTGTAGAGTGTCATTGGATCATTTGGGTAGATGCCTAGCAATGGGATTGCTGGATCAAATGGTAGATTCACTTGTATCGCTTTAAGGTATCTCCATATTGCTTTCCACAGAGGTTGAACTAGTTTGCAGTCCCACCAGCAGTGTAGGAGTGTTCCTCTCTCTCCACATCCACGCCAGCATTTGTTATTTGGAGACTTTTTGATAAAGGCCATTCTCACTGGAGTTAAGTGATATCTCATTGTAGTTTTGATTTGCATTTCCCTGATGATTAGGGATGTTGAGCATTTTTTCATATGTTTGTTGGCCATTCTTCTCCAGCAAACTGGTATTAACTGAGTAGCACCTAAGTGGACACATAGGTACTACAGTAATAGAGTATTGGGGAAGGGGGGGAGGGGGGGCAGGTATATACATACATAACGAGTGATAGGCGCACCATCTGAGGGATGGTCATGCTGGAGACTCAGACTTGTGGGGGGAGGGGGGGAAGGGCATTTATTGAAACTTTAAAATCTGTACCCCCATAATATGCTGAAATAAAAAAAAAAAAAAGGTCAATGATCTATAGTACCCTTTTGGAAAAAATAGATGAAAATCCTAAATCTTAAAAAATTGCTTATCACTTATTTTTATTGAGTTAAACATATTTCATCATTACTGAGGAAAGTATAAGAACCATTCTAATGGATTTGATTTCTAAGATCCTCAGCTTCTCTGTTGCTTTGGCCTGAGACTTTTAGGCATAGAGACTATAAGACAAGTTACTAGTAACTTAAATTCCTAAAGTAGCCAGATTGGACTAAAAGAAATCCATACACTTTTTGCAGACTTTTTTGTTCAGTATATTATGGGGATACAAGTGTTTCAGTTACGTTTATTGCCTTTACCCTATCCAAGTCAGAGCTTCAAGAGTGTCCATCCCCCAGATGGTGTGCACCGCATCCATTACATATGTATATACCCATCCCAACCTCCCCCTCCCATCTGCCCGACACCCAATGAATGTTATTACTTTATGTGCACTAAAGTGTTGATCAATTAATACCAATTTGATGGTGAGTACATGTGGTGCTTGTTTTTCCATTCTTGTGATATTTCTCTTAGTAGAATAGATTCCAGCTCTATCCAGGGTAATACAAGAGGTGATAGATAACCATTGTTTTTTGTGGTTGAGTAGAACTCCATGGTATATATATACCACATTTTATTAATCCTAGACTTTCAATATGTAAAACCAATTAAGCAATTACGATGGCAGAAATGGAGGTCAGGTCTAAGGATCACAATAAAAAATACAGTAGCAATTGCTTTTAGTTTTTTACAACTTAACAATTTATGGCTGTTATTACAAATTCAGTGTATACCACTAAAGCATATTACAGTAATAGCTATCACTTCTATAATTGTAATTCATACATATTTCCAAGTCAAATAGATTTTGTAACTCAATGTCACAGGGTACTCTGTGGTATTTCACAAGTGCAAGGGCTGTACTAATATCCTTGGAGCTTCAGAATTTACTAGAGGACTTCAGGAGTTTAAGAACAAATATGTTGCCTTATAGATCTGTGTCTACAGCAGAAGTCTATAGGAAGACCAAACTTCCTTTCTAAAGAAGCACATAATTCCTACATTGCAAAACAATGTTATTAACTCTCAAATTATATATAAGTTCAATTAATAATCCTTTCTCTTTGGCGACATTTTTTATCTTTACACATGTAATAATATCTAATTCTATGAAACAGAATTAAGACAGCTAATATACTGTAGTTTATCTTGCACGATTAAACTGTCAACCAAGACACTTTTTTTCAGTCAAAAAACTAACTGAGGCATGCAATCAATTGTTGTGTTGTCTAAAAAGCCATTATTCCATCTTTAACAGGAAGCATCATGACAATGAAGACTTAAAACATTCCATATCATCAGTTACTAAAATTGCAGAAAATAGCTGTCATTTTAACTGGGTATTGATGAAATTGGAGATTTTTGAAATCTATTAACTTGAAATACATTTCCTGCTAAAACATGATGGAAGGGAGAGGCAAATAGAAAACCGATTTATTCTAATCTCTAGGATATGCTTTACATACTTAAAAAATCAGGAGTTTCCTTTGTTATATCTCTTTGAAGGATCTTCTTTTGCCAAATTACTACTTCATCAGTGAAGACTGATCTCTAAACATCTTTCGTGATACTTTATTTATTGGGTACCAAGAAAGCAGTTTTATTTTGTATACTCTCCACCTAATTTGGGAATAACTGCAACCACATTTAGAAAGGGTTTAACATGTTAAAATATACATTGAGTACCACCTCCAGTGCCCAGTCATCCTACTTTCTTGTTATCTAGGTGTTACTTGTCATATTTAGGAAGGACTGATATAGTAAATCAATTTATTTATATCTTATTTTTATAAAATTGTATTTTGTACATTTTCTGTTTTTTCATATCTATATACATGTAACATACACACATTTATGTATCCTATATCTCCAAAAGGACAGAAATCATGAATATTTTACTATTACCATTATGTGAAACATGATTCTTATTAATGACTTTTCACTTTATTTTTTAACAATATATTTAAAAATTATGAGTTTACCATAATTTAGGCAGAAAATCAATTTAATCAGAATGTCCTATTCCCAGGCTTTCTGGCTAAACAAGATTTTATTTCTAAAGCCAAGGAATTTGAGAATGCCATCTCTAATAATTATTTTTTCATCCTAAACTTTGTCATACCTCTGTGACTCGCCTGTGATGAATTCTCAAACTCCCCTTTGGGTTAGGCCCATGTCTGTTTAAGGAGGCATGATGAGTTTCAGGTAGAAAAAGTGACAACCAAATGTGATACATTCTAATTAGATTTTACTGTCATCTAGGCTAGGACCTTTGGTAATAATATATCCACAAGAAGTAGAAAATTGGGTATTAAAGGCTAATGAAGGAATCTTAATAAAATTTATAAACACTTTCCAACTAAGTGCAAATTCAAGCTGTTGGGTTCTATCTAATTTTATAGGTACAACATTTTCTTAGACTCCCGCTGCCTTACAATCTGAGAAAATCATGTTATTGAATAAAGGTCTCTGTTGATCAATTTAGGATTATAAAATTCCTAGAGTTTTCTTTAGGAAAAAATGTTCTTCCACATGTTTATTAGAGTATTTCCAAGCTGTGCCTCATTAGATTTTCATTTGTTGTTATTGCTGTTGTTCAATTAAAAAAAAAAAAAAGTAAGCCAGTTAGGCCACAGTAGGTTAATTTAGAGAAGTCCTTAGTAACCTTTCAGAAGCTTGGTGCCAATTTGCCTGTCATTCTGTCAAAGTGTGAAACAACTGGAGTGTAGGTAGAGGCCAAACCACTTTCCAGAGCAGCTAGGTCGGCATGGATAATGGACTATCTACAGGCTCTTTAAAACAAGGCAGGCAAGAACACAGTTGAGAAGCCATGAACTTTGAAAATCCCCTCGAAATGCTATGTTTGGTACACAGGCTTTAATTGCCAGATACTAATATAGACTTCATTTCTCAGTTATCATTTACTTTGCCTTTGATGATGTTCTTCTACTTTTTGAAAAAGTGTTAAGTTTCTATTCACATATATTTGCTCACAATAATTTTCATAATGGCCTATTGTGTTGCTAACATTTTAAAATTATTGAAGTAAAATGTATTTTTATATAATTACCAAGAATTTTTAAACTTGAGATTTTTGTGTTTTATAGAAATCTATAGGTACATTTCTAATTATATCAAAATTTGTAAATAGGACTCAACTATTTCAGCTACTGGGAAATTTTTTAGCTCTATAAATTCTTCTAGAATATTCTAATAACTTTAAATACGACATCTTTTACATTTTCTCTTCTGTGCTTTAGCAAGGCACCATCTCAAGTCAAGCCTTGGACATTGACCTTTGCTCAAAGAATATTAAATGGTTACTCTAAAATACTTTGAATTTTTTGAGTTCATAATAAATATGTAATGCTTCCCTTATTTAATTATTAATAAGAACAAAGATCACAGTCCTCTCCTAGATTCAGCTTGTGTGACAAAAAATACACCCTTATATCTTATTGAAAATATTCATTATCTTGTGTTTTATTTTATATTTTATAGTAGTTGGCTGGTTTCTTGATTTAGGAGAAATGCCCTCTTTAAATAGCTGCTTTATTCAAATTTATGCATTGTCAACATCTAAGTATGCTTCTAAATTATAGTTAAGTAGTTTATTTCACAATCTCACAGAATCACTCCCACAAGAAAAACCCAACATTTCTACCCATCACTTCCCTCACGATTATAGAAATATAGAAGTATAGGACAGAGAACTTCCTTTAGTTCTTTTTTGTAATAATATGTTCTACAAAATATGTGGATGGTAATTGTGAACCGAATGTCTTTCTTTACGAGAGATAAAAATGAAACTAGATACTTCTTAATATAATTTTACGTGGTTGCCTAATTCCTCAAGTGTTATTCAGGACATAGGCATACCTCTCTATTATCACAGAGACATAATTGATTTATAGGTTATACAATTTATTTATTTATTAAAAATATTTACTGTGAGCCTATTAGTCAAGTTTGTCATGAGTCTGATTTGGAAAAATTGGGGAGATGGCTGGAATTCAAATCTCTGGTCATCAGCTTTCCTTACAAGTTACATATTCATAGCTAATTCCTTGACTTTCTGGAAGGAGATACTCAAGCATGCACAAAGGAAAATTACAGTGTACACTGATTGTTAACTAAGAATTCTGCCTACAAGTCCCAACTTTATCTAGAACCTCTGCTTCTCATAAGCATGCCTAAACTAATATGTTCCAGGGATATTCCTCTGTAGGGAGGCCTAATCAATTTTTTTATTGGATTATTTAAGGATTAATTATAATTTTTGATAAGAATTTCTTTAAACTTATGGACTTCAGCCTAATAGCACCTATATTGTCCCTGCTTTTATAGGGTAAAATGATGGAAGATGTGGGACCTATAAATAAAACGTCCAACAAGGTAGGAGCCCTTACTTAAGGAGTAAAGCAGAATTTCAATGACTAACTTTGTTATTTGTACTTTTCTAGTTCATTTTCTATTTTTAGCCATAATACATGTCTTTCATTTATTATCTTATGCCATCTGTGTTTATAGTATACTGATCTTTATATGATTTTATCACTTCTAACCTATGAGAACATGAACTGTGTTGGTCCTTGGTAAATATTAACTGAAGACCCAAAACCATTTCTTAACAATGTATTAAATCAGTTTCCTCTATTTCCTTTATTCCATGCATGTGTGCAGACACATTCTTCTAGGTTTTTCTTAGTATGGAATACATGCATTCAGTTAATGGGGATGCAATTGTCTAAGCTGCTTGAAAATGTCATTCTTGTTATATTAAGAGGGCAATCTAATGTAATGTTATTAAATAGATGCTATGTCTATTCTGTTTCCTGGTCACATTTGCTTTTAGGCTTAAAAATTATCTCTGAACTCTTTGATGAAAGATCTACATTCTAAACTGAATTCAGTTCTGGAACCACTACAGAGCACTTTGTGATGGAATATTGTCAATAAAATATCCACATATGTTGACACAATATAAACATCCAAAAAAATTAATAACCAGAAAGCCAAAAACAATTATTAAGTTTTTGTCCCATAGTTCTGGTATGACGTCTTTAGGTGGCACTGTGATTCCAGCCACAGTAGTCAGTCACTTACTATTAGAAAACCTTCCATTAGGTCTAGGATTAAGCAACTCTGCCATTAATTTATTTTATACTAGTTTTCATAATTATGCTTTATATTTATAGGACTTAATTTATATAACTTTTGCTCATATATAACTTTATATTATTTGTAAATTAAGAACAAAGTAAAACACCCATTTTATTCCCTTTGACAGATGACAGAAATAAAGCTTCAGGGAAGTTAAGCAGTTTTTATAGGTCCCATTAACGTCCTATAACAAATTTTGAAAAAGGGGATGTTTTACATTTCTTCATGGGAAGTCTCCACCTTACTGTATGAGTTTTCCCAAGTCTTCTAGCTCTAACAGGATTGACACTTTGGTATTGGTGACTTCTTGAAAGTATTAGATATGGCACATTTACCTGTATGGTGTTTCTGTTGAACACAAAGCAGTAAAGGTGTCAATAAGCCATGGTTCTTTTAATTTATCTTTTTTTCTTCTCTGCATCTCTCCTCATGTCTATTTTTTATTTTTTTTAAATTTCTCATCAAATTGGTACTAACTTCTCTCCTCATGTCTAAATATATGAGGAGATTTGAATAAGTGTTATGGTATTTAATGAACATAGAACATAAAATTGAGAACTATATGCTATATAAAGTTTTTCACATAGTGTCAAGGAAAAATACCCTAGGAGATAATTCCTTCTTCTGAAGGAATTCCCTCTTATATGTCCTCATTTCCTAAATTTAAATTCCTGTTTTAAGTTTTTACCCTATCTGTAAAAATGTATTCTTCCAAACTTTGAATATATCATCTCCACCCAAATTTTGGGACAATCTAACACCTACTTATGCAGTAGGTATGGGACAAAAATTTATCCCTACTTTCGCAGTATCACATTTCCTCAAATTAACATCTCCAAGCAATAAAGGATATCTGGGGTGCCAGCAAGCAATTCTGTGGGTGGCCTACAGAGTAGTCCATCAGACATTGCTAGGTCCATGATCTTTCTTGGGCTAAACATTTACAAGTCCATGATCTTCCTTGGTATTCACTGGGGAGAGTTTCAGACATGGCAACGTGATTTTCTATTTTCTCAGTTCATAATTAAAATATTAAATAAGACTCAAATAAGGCACGCACACATGTATGAGTGCACACACATACACACCTGTCTCTCTTCCAGGACAATAATAGACATTCTTTCTGAGACAAAGTTCTATCTAAGCTTTCTAGGAATTAGTGGACTATTTTAGTATTTTTCCCACAGTTTGCCAGGCTACCTGTCCTCCATGGATTTAGTACTTCATGTTACTAGGTAGAGTGTAATCTACTTTCAAACTGTGCTCCTTTGCCTGCAGAGAATGAGATTTGAATCCATGCTGATACACAGTCTCTAAATAACCACTTCCTTGACGTAAGACCTAACTAAGGTTTTTCTATTTCCATTTGGAAGTATTCAATTAAATTTTTCTAAAAGGCTCTTCTCTTCAAGAGAGAGAGAAATAAAGTATATTGTTTCAATTATGGTTGGAACTGATAGATTAATTGCAAATATGCATTTTGGAAATGGAAGCCAATGCCAGTTCTTTTTAATGGTTCTTTATAACTCTTCACTTTATTCTGATATCCAAACAACTTTTCTCTGAGTTCAGGTTATGTGATATAAAGATATGTTCCAAAATGTTGACTGCTTATCATGAAATATTAAAGGAAAAACAGAGCCCTTAATCACAAAGAATTCAGGGGGGAGGGAAAAGCAGAGATAGAGAGACGGAAATTGTGTGCCAGGCTGAGTAGTGTCAAGTAGAAAAAACCATCAGGTATCAAAATTGAGTGACCTCTAATTTCTTAATGCCTTGCTTTTAATTTTCTTAAAATTCATAATCTCATATTTAAGTCAATAACAAGGATTATGTCTTTTATTTCCCCCTCTATCACAAGATAGAGTCTTACACTGAGAAGGTCTTACCTATTTAGTGTTAGGGGAACAAACTCATTTATTTACATAGTTTTTTTTTTAAATGGCTATAGCCCAAGTTTATAATAACAAAGTAAAAAAAATATGTTCAACACTTATTCTTAAACTTTTTATGAGGATATATGTACTTGCAAAGTGAGCAATTAATAGAGGTGAATTTAAAGAATCACTGAAACATCCAAAAGAAAAAAATATATAAGCAAAGAAATAACCCTTGTAAATTAAGTATCTTATGAAAGAGGCAGATGATATCTGTTTACAGATAAAAAACCTGCTTTTCCACAAGGAAGCTAACTATTTCTATGGTTTTCACTGCATTTTCTACACGCTTATATTTCCAAAACAAAATTCACAATGTAAGAAATTGTAGTGGAAACATTTTCAGTTTTTCTTTTGGAGACAGAATCTTACTTTGTTGCCCAGGCTAGAGTGAGTGCTGTGGTATCAGTCTAGCTCACAGCAACCTCAGACTCCTGAGTAGCTGGGACTACAGGCATGTGCCACCATGCCCAGCTAATTTTTTCTATATATGTTAGTTGGCCAATTAATTTCTTTCTATCTATAGTAGAGACGGTGTCTCGCTCTTGCTCAGGCTGGTTTCCAACTCCTGACCTTGAGCAATCCGCCTGCCTCGGCCTCCCAGAGTGCTAGGATTACAGGTGTGAGCCACCGTGCCCAGCCAACATTTTCAATTTTAAGTACAGAATAAACAAGACTAATAATTTATTTTTTAGAGAATCTAAGTATTTTTAGATGTGAGATTTACACAGATACACAGGAGGCCTTAATATATTGAAATATGTCGATATGAATAAAGCATGTTACTTTTTGATATTGTCATGGAACATATATTATTTTGATAAGATGAAACGTGTATTTGCAACATTGCATATAAATCCAGATCTCAGAGTTTCACTTCAACCAAAATCATTATTTCTTAAAAAGTGCCAAAATTGGCCGGGCGCTGTGGCTCACGCCTGTAATCCTAGCTCTTGGGAGGCCGAGGCGGGCGGATTGCTCAAGGTCAGGAGTTCAAAACCAGCCTGAGCAAGAGCGAGACCCCGTCTCTACTATAAATAGAAAGAAATTAATTGGCCAACTGATATATATATGTAAAAAATTAGCCGGGCATGGTGGCGCATGCCTGTAGTCCCAGCTACTCGGGAGGCTGAGGCAGAAGGATCACTCAAGCCCAGGAGTTTGAGGTTGCTGTGAGCTAGGCTGACGCCACGGCACTCACTCTAGCCTGGGCAACAAAGTGAGACTCTGTCTCAAAAAAAAAAATAAAAAAAAATTAAAAAAAAAAAAAAGTGCCAAAATTATATTCTGAATTGATTCTGAAAGATAAGTGAAAATTTACTCAAGAAATTAATGACAACCTAGAGAGAAACAAAGAATGCATATATACATATATAAAATATTTAAAACCATATACATATATAAATATATATAGTATATATATATTATTGTGTAAAAAATATTGGCAGTTGTCTATAGTATCTTCTTTATGAATAAAGGCAAGGTCTGTTTAGACTCTTAATGTCAAGGAAAATGAGAATTGGGGTCAAAGAGAACCAAATTTTAGTCAAGGCTCTGACACTTTCCAACTAAAGTATTTTTAGGCAAATCTCTTAACCTCTGAAAATTTAATTTAATTATTTTAATAATGGGTTTTGTACCTAGCTCATGATGCTGCCATGAAGATGAAATGATATACTATGTATAAAATGTCTAACCAGGTGACTGGCACAGTAAGAAAGTAATACATTTTACATGTTACTCTGTTACTATGGCACTTTATATCACAAATCTCAAGTCAGCTCTTGATATATAAACAAATGATAGTTAGGCAAATTCATTTGCTAAATTTGGGTAATAAATTTTGAAAATATGTATATTAATAAGAGTATTTAAAAGTTTCTTTATAATTTATACACTGGTTTAATACCATTTACTCCTTTTTAGTTACGTATTTTGTTACACACAATGTGCTTTTGCAAATATTCCTTTGTATATATTCAAATTATGAAGGTGATACTTTCATTAGCTATATTGTGAATATTAAAAATGATTAATTAAAAAGTAGAATTTAAAAATTCACCCAACAATGAGCAATAACAGCATTTTCCATATCTGTTCTATATCTTGAGTTTAAGCATTTGGCTCCTTTGTTATATCAATGATTTTGAGGAACTCTTTAGTAAACATTCTACACTGTGACTCTAAGATGCTCATTGTTTTTCTGCATTCTGTTTTAAAAAGGCATTTTGGGGGGGCTTTTTCTGACTTTAACAAATTTTGACCCCATGCAATTTCAACATTATATATTTTTATCTTGATTAAATTTTCTTGTTTTTCCTGTTTTACCACTAAGTACACCAAAATCTCAAAGAAATCTAAGAGTTTAAAGCTTAAATTTATGACATTTTTGAATGATAAAAGTAAGTTGTTATTTTGATTTGTTTCTGGATGAACAGCAGAAGTCTGTGATACAAGAGGTAGAAAGAGGCTTTCCATCATGACAATTGCTTATGTCAGTGATCAGCATAGCTCATGCTTTTCAACAAATAGCACTCAAAAACTGAGATCACATTATCAAAACACCATGAAACAAATGATATTGGAGCCTCTGGTGTTGTTAACCCATCTTCAATGCTATTCTCAAAGCCCTATCTCCACACCCCTTCCTTCTCAGGCAAACTCATCCTACTCATTTAGAAGGATGAGGATGGAGAAAGGGGAGATGTTGATTAAAGGATATGTTTAAGTTAGAAGCAAAAAGTTTAGTGATCTATTGTATAGCATAGTGAGTATGGCTGATAATAGTATATTGTATATTTGAAGAGTTCTCACCACAAAAATATAAGTAGATGATGTGACAGATACGTTAATTTGCTTTATTTAATTTTTCTACAATCTATACATATATCAAAACATCACAATGTATTCCATATATATGTACAATAAAACTAAATAAATAATCATGCTTTTTTCACTGTGGTATTTACAGACCTAGTACAGTGCCTAACACAAATTGGGCACTAAATAATGATTTGGTGAATATATATTGATAAATAATTTAAATGGTGAAAAATTATAGAGTGAAAACATAAATTGGAAAAATATAACAAGCAGATATTTCATCCAGCAAGTGTCTGTGGTTATATTAGGAAAGAGAATAGACTGCTTAAAAAATTAGACTGTTATAGTTAAGAGATATACATATTAGAAATTCTGAGAATCATTTCTGCCACCATTTTCTACAAAGGTTAATGCATCTAAAAGGCTCAGAGAGAGAAAGGATCTCCTGAGAATTGACAATGTAATTCTCTTAAGAAGCTTGGTGATTGTGGAATGTTCTAAGTAAAGTTGAAGGGACACTTTTGCTAGGATATAAGCTGTCAATCTGTCCACTTTAATCCTGTACAACAAGAACAATTTAAAATCTTTTCTCCCATGTAAGCCTTGATTTTTCCTTGCAGGAAAAATTCTAAGAAGTTTAACTTGATTGAGATTATTCTAACATATATTTCTGGATTCATTTTTCTATTTTTGCTTCAGCACCTATACAAACAGTCCTTACTACCAACCTGTACAGCATTGGAATTCCGAGTGTTAATCCAACCACTAGTTTCCTTGACCACTCTCCCAGAGGTCTTATAGGTTCTTTTGTCAGACACTCACCAAAAATGGGTTATCTATTTCCCCCTGCTGCCAGCAAGTATTACCTGTTTTCTCTAGAAAATGGACAGCTGTAGTGTCTTTCAGGATCCCACCACTAATCCTCTTTTTGGAGAAAGTTAACATTCGGTAGCAACTAACCTTCCTTCAGCAACCAAACTGATGAACCAACTATCTAAACCAGGTGTCCTCAAACTACAGCCCCTGAGCCACATGCGGCCTGCCGAGGACTTTATCCGGCCCGCCGGGTGTTTTGCCACCTCTGCCTGTCCTGCTTAGCAGCCCACTAGTCCTGGGCCCACAGTGCACACATGTGTGGAATGTGCGCCACACTCTCCAACAGTCCTCCAACAGTCTGAGAGACAGTGAACTGGCCCCCTGTTTAAAAAGTTTGAGGACCCCTGATAAACAAACAAAATATCTTAGTCATGGTATTGCTCTACTTTACTTCCATTTAAAACACATTCATTCAAAAAATACTTTGCATGTGTTGATATCCTGTCTAGATTTTAACTTTCCTGAAGACAGAAACCAAAATATATATTTATTTTCTACATAGCTCCTACTTAAATATTTACTAAAAGAAGGAATAAGTGAAAAGAAGTCATTAATTTTTTATTTGCTTTTAATATTAATAAAAATACAAAGACTTGGCAGACAGGTGTACAAAGAACTGAAGGCCTAAGAGTAAACAACACATGGTTTCTGTAGCCTTAAAAGTTATAGAGTTCTCCTTTAACTGTGATTCTGTAAGAATAAGTAAACACATTATGCTCTGATGAATATAATTAAATTAAAGTCCATTATACTGTATGATATATGAGAAAACTTTATAGAAGATATTCTCAATTTTTATTTCAAGTAAAGTCTTTGCTAACTAGTTGTGATCCCTCCTCCTGCACATAACTTACCTTGAACTGTATAACTTTTGGTACTGAAAGAAGGCAAAATTCCGTTTTAAATCATGATTACGTTCCTACCTCTATGTCTCAGAGAATACAGCTTTTTTATGCATGAAGAGATTTAAATCCTCAAAAAATGTTCTTTGTGTCTTCAGTTTCTTAATTTCTAAAGTGCTCTTTACATCCTAAAAGATACTCCGTTACTTAGCAGTAACATAGATGCTAACCATAATAAGAAATAGTTGAGAGCTGAGAAAGAATTCTGGGTAATTATATAAAAGTTAGTATATAAAGCATTCATTTTTATTTACATATTGATTTAAGGCTTGTAGAGTAAATCGTTGAAATTCTTTGTCATTAAATTGAGGCTATTAATAAAAGGAGAAATTGAAAGAGAAAAAAATACTAACAGTATTTGATTTATGTGCTTTCTTATCCATCACCCAGTTCATTGCCAAGGAGGAGTAATAAAAATATTACCATTTCTGCTAGTAGTGAAAAACTTGATTTATAAACAATTAAAGTTCAGTTTAAAATAAATATATCAGCAAATTGCATAATTACATGCCTATTATTTTTTTATGGCCCTAGATAACAAGAGTTAGATCAAGAAAAAATCTGTGTTTATATCTGATGCTGCAGTAGCATATGCTCTTATTTCTGCTGCCTGTCTTTCTAGCATCTCTTTCTGATATGCATTTACCCTTGGACATTAATTTCATATTATGCTTGAATGAATTGTATTTGGAATTATTTAATTTTATTTAAGTATTTCCTTTTAGTGAATTATATTCCTCACAAAAAGATTTGCTCCTTTAAGAAAATAGATTTAATTACTATTTATTGGTCATGTTTATTTATGGTTCTTTCTCAAGAATTTTTACATATTAAAATTTCATCCATAATCCATGTAGCTAGACTTTTAATATTTTTTCTTTATTCTTGAAAGTTCTTAGAGAGAGGATAATGGTGATTATAGAGCCTCTGTTTAATTTACGTGGGGTGCATTTAGTTCTTGAGGTAAAGGACTAAATACCACCCCCAACCCAATACAGACTGTAATTATTTTCATTAAAAAAAAAAACAAAACAAAACTCCCTGTTGAGACACTTAATTTAAGCCAGAGTTTTAATATCCTTTTCTCTCTCTCTTTCTCAATTCTATGCATGTGTATTTCCTGACCTTTGCTATCTTTGCACACATCTTTGGCCTTGCCTGCCTTCAAACTACTTGCTTATATCTCATTTCCTCTGAAGCTTTCCGTGATCAATTCTACTCATCTTCAATCCATTTACTCTAGCATCTCACTACCACTTAGGTGTATATTTCAATAAGAGCACTGAAGGATTGCCTCCATGTTTCTTGCGCATACTCAGTGGACTTTTTATTTTTAATATGTGTTGGGTTGCCTTCATTATTTTGTAAAATCATCTATAATTGTTCATTTTCATATATACCACAACTAGTTAGAGAATGTAGTGGTTAACTTGATTGAAATCCCAGATATCCTGCCTATTGACCCATGATTCATTTTTTTTTGTAAAATAGAACAATAATTAGTATTTTTGATGGTGTCATCATATTTCATTCAAAGTATTAAGCTTGAATTGGAGGATTCCATATGGAATATAACATATATTTTTCATGAACTTTGGCTTAATGAACCTGTCTCATATCGTCAAAGATATGTATATGTATGTGGAGAAGATAGTCTAGGGTAAATATTTTATAAGATGTATAGACAAATACTTAGCCATTTATTTTTAATCACTAATTAGTTAATAAAACTGATTTTAAAAGAGGACAGAGCTCCTTATTCACAGTTGGCAAAAATTGAGATCTAGCAAATGTTATGCTGGAGGTAATATTCAGGCACCCTAATTCAAAATATGAAATTTTCCTAGTATTGTTGCATGTAAGCAATAGTTTTTATTTAAATTTAAAATGCTAAAACTGTATATATACAATAATTTATTTTTTAAAAGCCAAAAAACATGGATTTGATGCTCTTAGAGAAAAGTTAAAAACCAGTTATATTTAAGTTAGAAACTTTTTATGTGTAAAGTGCAGAAACAAATATTTTAAACAACAAAATCTCAGTATACTTGGTATTTTTTAATGAAAAAGAAAAGGAATAAGTAAAAAATAGAATATCCATTTATCTATAGGTCCTAATGATTTCATATTTTTAGGTATGTCAACAGAGATGTCTAAATTTTTGAAAAATAAGTATTAATTTTTCAAGATAGTAGCATAACACTATTTGAAAGAAAACTTATTATGTATCTAAATTATGTTGCACAGTTGTAAAATATTGAGCTGGTGCCCAGATGGTTATTTAGTGTTTTCATTAGGAAATTCTTTCTTGGCTTTAGTTGAGAAATTTATGATTTTATGAATCTCAAGTAAAAAAATCAGCCAAGAAATCAGGAAAAAAATAAAATATAATTCTGTGAAAAGTAAATCTGAACCATCAAAATAGAGATGTTACTGGTTCAAAGAAATCCACCTAAGTCAAATTGAAAGTGAGAGTAGAGAATGCTGACATGCAGAGTCATGGGTTAAGGTCAACATTTACATTTCCAAGAACACAAAGTAGAAATTGAATCATGATCTCTTCTGATCAGTCTGGCTGGTTGCTATGTTATCATTGTATGTTTTAGGGCCTGTCAGCTGCTTTTAGCCAATCTTGGAAATGAAATAAATATTAATTATATAGTTTATATGAATAGCATACTTTATACCAGTTATATAAAAACTATACCAAGAATGAGTTTTGGAAGCAAAATAAATCTTTAACTTAATAATCTAACATATGATTCTGTATAGTGCTATTAACTTGTTTGGAGGTCTAATGCTGCATTATCCCAATAGAAGCCAATAATGTTCTCTGGAAGTTTTCAGTTTGACTATTTGCAATAGGCTAAAATTATTTAAATTTTAATAAAAAGACAAAAAAATATGATTTTGGAAATTCTCAATAATTTTCAGAATTTAAACTTCTTGTTTCCAAATCCCATAGATTAATACTTGTCAGGAATTTGTTAATACTACTGTTGTGTATAATTAGTTATTACTTTCCAGCACTAATTGTACTATTGTATTAACTTGTGTTCAGAGCTTTAATCAGGAGCTTTAGTTTGGAGCAGGGTATATATTTTCAAAACTTGCTTTTGAACTCAAATGTACTCACATCCCTGGCAGTGTAGTGTCAAGGCATAATTTTATAAACTCTGAGGATGAATAGTAGATGGTCAAAATATCAATTCAATTTAATATGACAATTATTAATTAAGTATTCTCCATCTGTAAAACCTTGATGGAGATTAAAAGATTCACAGATAGTCAAGGAAAATTCCCTTCTCTGAAATTTCATAATGTAATGAGGGAGGTAAACTCATGAATAACCATAATTCCTCAGTAATACATATGTAAATAATCTGTTAAGGCTCATGCTCTGCTGCATATTTCAGAATTGGGAAACAATTTGAGTGTCTACAATTGGCTCAAGCTCCTATTTAGTGTTGTTTAAGTCTCCCATTTATTTAAGGTTTTCTGTTATGCACATTTTATGCTTTATGCTTTATGTTTTGTAAATACAGGTAGTAACAATAACAACATATCCAACATTTCCAAACTTGTATTGAAAAACAACTTGAGGTCAACCATAGCAAGAAGTGATTTATATTTATTAATATTAGTGTTCATAAAAAAAACTTGCAAAAGAGAGATCATTATTCCCATTATTTTATGGAGGAGAAAACAGATCAGAGAAGTTAAATTGCTTAATGAATCATCTATGGTCTCAAACTTTTCAGATGGGGACAAAGAATGTTTGACAAAGCCTATATGTCTTTAGGGCTTATACCAAGCATGAAGTGAGACCAAGAGTCTCTATTACAAACATAGGGTATGAGGCAGGGAGTGTATTGTTGGGGGAGAATAAGGTTAAAATTAGGGATTTCTGTGTTCATATTTAAAGTTTCCCTATTCCTTTTTTTCAATTAAAAATTTTAATAGATTTAGGGCACGTAAGTGGAGTTATTTTAAGATGGTGTATAGTCATGAAGTCTAGGCTTTTAGCCTACCCATCACCCGAATAAAGTACATTGCACCAAATAGATAATTTTCATCCCTCACCTTCTTGCCTTTTCCCCTTTTTTGAAGGGGATGTCTATTATTTCACCTTGTATGACAATGCATATGCATAGCTTAGCTTCCACTTATAAACAAGATCATGCATTATTTGATTTTTTATTTTAGAGTTATTTAAGATTAGTTGCCTCCAGTTCCATTCAAGTTGCTGCAAAAGACATTATTTCATTCTTTTTATGGCTAAGTATTATTCCATAGCATATATATTTACCATATATTCTTATTCCATTCATTGGTTGATGGACACTTAGGTTTATTCCATATATTTACTATTTTGAATTTTTCTGCAATGAGTATATGAGTTGAGATATGTTTTTGATGTCACGAATTAGTTTTCTTTGGCTATATTCCCAGTAATGGAATTGCTGGATCAAATGGTAGATCTACTTTTATCTCTTTGCAGAATCTCCATATAGGTTATACTAATGTACATTCCCATAAATAATGTATAAACATTCCCTTTTCACTGCACCCACTGCAACATCTATTTTTTTTTTTATACTCTGAGGACAGCTGTTGATGAAGATATTGCAAGGATAGAAGACTCAATTTCACACCTAGAAAAGTCACTAACCTCCCTATCTGAGGTAGTGCTCCAGAACCAGAGGGGGTTAGATCTAGTATTCCTCCAGCAAGGAGGACTGTGTGCTGCCCTCAAAGAAGAATGTTGTTTCTATGCAGACCATACGGGAGTTGTTAGAGAATCTATAGCTAAGGTCAGGGAAGGGCTTGCCTGCCACAAACGGGAATATGAACAGCAAGCAAGTTGGTTTGAGTCTTGGCTTAACAGTTCTCCCTGGTTAACAACGCTACTATCCACCCTACTAGGCCCACTCATTATGCTAATCTTAGTCCTTACTTTCGCGCCATGTGTAATTAATAGACTAGTAGCTTTTGTGAAAGAACGGATAAACACTGTCCAGCTACTAGTATTGCAACAACAATATCAGCAGCTATGGTCAAGTGCTATAGAACTAGAGCACCTAAGAGACCTTGAGGACGAGCAAGAGTGCTCGTCTGCTACCTAGAGAAAGGGGGGAATGTAGGGCAGAGGAATTTGTAGGATAGAGGAAGGGCAGAGGAATTCTTCCAATTGTCGGGAATTTACTTGGGTGGGGCAATGAGCTAACCGCAAACCTTTGCTTCTGGTCATTGCTTGCTTGCTACACTGCTGTAAGGGGAATTATGGGATGAGGTCATTGAAGCACGGGCAACTGGCCCATCAGGCAATAGAGGGTAACCAACCTGCCAATTATTTCAAAAGGCAATAGTGGGCAACCAATCATTTTAAAGGTCAACGCATGATCCATGCGTAGTCTGCTTGTGCGCAGTTTGTGCACCATGGGGATAAAAGGCATGCCGTTGTTCCGGTCGGGGTCCTTGCCTGTGAGAGTGGCCACTGCATTGGTGCTCTGGGGCTTGGACCCTGGCTAACCAGAAAATAAACCTCCTCTTGTGTGATTGCAACAACAACAACAACAACAACAAAATATTATAGGAGCACAAAAGATTTTGGTTACATGTATCAATTTTGTTATGCTTGAATCAGGGTTGATAGTATTCATTATATCCATTAGGTAGGTTTTGCCTATCCCTTCTTTCTCCCTCCCCCCTGCTTGATTTCCCCTGAGTTTTACTTTCCTCTGTGCATATGTATGCTTGTCAGTTAGTTCAACATCATTATCCATTGGGGAAATTAAAAGCACAATGAAATATTATATATACCAAGCAGATATTTAAAATAGAAAATAAGGACAACATCAAATGAGACTGTGTGAAAAAAATCACTCATACATTGCTGGTGGAAATATAAAATGGTACAACCACACTGGGAGTTATTTTGGCAACCTCTGCTGCTACTGCATGACCCCATCATTGTACTGATAGGCATTTATCCCAGAAAAATGAAGATTCATATTCACACAAAACCTGTACATGACAGGAAATAGCCTAGCTGTCCTTCAATGGGTGAATGGTAAGACAACTGCAGTACATCCATGCCAGGTAATACTACTGCTCAGCAATAAAAGGGAATATTTTACACATACAGCAGCATATATTAATCTCAGAATAATTATGCCAAGTGCAAAAAACACATCCCAAAAGGTTGCAAACTGTATGATTCCAATAATGTAACATTCCTGAAATGACAAAATTATAGAAAAGAACAATAGCTGCCAGAGTTAAGGAGGCAGATGAATATGTAGGGTTGTAAAAAGGCAACATAAGGGATCTTTGTGTTGATGCACCATTCTGCTTCTTGAATGTATTAATATTAATATCCTGATTGTGTTATTGTACTATAATTTTGAAAGATGCTACAACTATAAATAACTGTGCAGAAAATCTTATATTATTTCTTATAACTGCATGTGAATGTACAGTTATCTCAAAATTTTAAAAAGTTTAATTGTGGAACCAGAAAAAAAACATGAATAGTTAATGCAATCCTGTATAATAAGAATAAATTGAGAGGTGTCACTTTACCAGACTTCAAGTGTACTACAAGGCTATAGTAACCAAAACAGCAAGGTACTTGCACAAAAACAGAGATATAGATCTGTGGGTCACAACAGAAAACACAGATATGGGTCCATCCTCATATTGCTATTTGATCTCCAACAAAGACAATAAAAACACACACTAGGGTAAAGAATACCTATTCAATAAATCTTGCTGGGATAATTAGATAGCCACATATACTTAGCAGAAACAGGATCCACACCTCTCACATCTCACAGGAATTAATTCCTGATGGATAACATAGTTAAACCTAAGTCATGAAAGTATAAAAAATTCTAGAAGAAAATGTTGGACAAACTTTTATAGATATCTGCCTATGTAAAGAATTTATGAAGAAGACCCCAGAGCAATCACAGCAACAGCAAAAATACATAAATGGGACCTGATCAAATTAAAAAGCTTCTGGACAGCTAAGGAAACAATCAATAGAGCAAATAGACAACCTACAGAATGGGAGAAAATATTTGCATGCAATTGATCTGATAAAGGCCTGATAACCAGAATCTACAATGAACTCAAGCAAATCAGCAAGACAAAATCAAATAGCCCTATAAAAAACTGGGAAAGAACATGAACATAAAATCAAAAGAGGATAGGCTAATGGCCAATGAACAAATGAAAAAATGCTCAACATCTCTAATGATCAAGGGAAAGCAAATCAAAACCATAATGAGATATCACCTAACTCCAGTGAGAATAGCTTTTATCAAAAAGCTCCAAAACGACAGATGCTGGAGAGGATGTGGAGAAAAAGGAACACTTATAAACTGTTGGTGGGACTGCAAACTAGTACAACCTCTATGGAAAGTAGTGTGGAGATACCTCAAAGAACTAAAAGTAGACCTACCATTTGATCCAGCAATCCCACTACTAGGTAATTACCCAAAAGAAAAAAAAAAGATATTTAATAAAAAACACACTTGCCCTTGAATTTTTTTTTTTTTTGAGACAGAGTCTCACTTTGTTGCCCAGGCTAGAGTGAGTGCCATGGCATCAGCCTAGCTCACATCAATCTCAAACTCCTGGGCTCAAGCGATCCTACTGCCTCAGCCTCCCAAGTAGCTGGGACTACAGGCATGTGCCACCATGCCCAGCTAATTTTTTCTATATATATTAGTTGGCCAATTAATTTCTTTCTATTTATAGTAGAGACGGGGTCTCACTATTGCTCAGGCTGGTTTCGAACTCCTGACCTCGAGCAATCCGCCCGCCTCTGCCTCCCAGAGTGCTAGGATTATAGGCGTGAGCCACCGCACCCGGCCACCCTTGAATTTTTATAGCAGCACAAATCATAATTGCAAAGATGTGGAATCAACCCAAATGCCCATCAATTCATGAGTGGATTAATAAAATATGGTATAGATAGACCATGAAGCATTACTCAGCCATAAAAATAAAATGCTGATCTAGTGTCTTTTATTACAACCTGATGGAACTGGAGGCCATTCTTCTCAGTGAAGTATCACAAGAATGGGAAAACAAAACACCACATGTACTCAATACTAAATTGGACCTAATCGATCAATACTTATATGCACATATGGAAGTATAATTCAAGGGGAATCAAGTAAGTGGGAAGGGGAGGAAGGGGTAGGTAAATTCACACCTAATGGGTACAATGCACACTAACTTACTGAAGGGCACACATAACTTTGATTCAAACTCTACAAAGGCAAATTATGTAACCAAAACTTATGTACCTATATAAAATTTCATAGTAAAAAAAGATATGGGATAGAATTATGGTAGTTAAAACTGGAAATTCACCAGGAACCAGATTGTGAACCATTTTAAATGCCATGCCTGAAGAATTCTGGACTTCAGCCTTTTTTTACTGGTGAGAAGGAATCTTTAAAAGATTTTATTTTATTTTGTTTTATTTTTATTGATTGATTGATTGACAGAGTCTCACTCTGTTGCCCAGGCTAGAGTGCCATGGCATCAGCCTAGCTCACAACAACCTCAGACTCCTGGGCTCAAGCAATCCTACTGCCTCAGCCTCCTGAGTAGATGGGACTACAGGCATGTGCTACTGTGCCTGGCTAATTATATATATAATTTTATATATAAATATATAAATAAATATAATATAAACATAATATAATATAATATATAAATATATTATAATATATATTATATATATTTATATATTTAAATATATTATATGTGAATATATAAATATAATATAATAAATATAAATTTTATATATATAAGTATATATATATATTTAGTTGTCCAGATAATTTCTTTCTATTTTGTTAGTAGAGATGGGGTCTCTGTCTTGTTCAGGCTGATCTCGAACTCCTGAGCTCAAACCATCCACCTGCCTCTGCTTTCCAGAGTGCTGGGATTACTGGCGTGAGCCACCATGCCCAGCCTTCAAAAGATTTTAAATACAAAGTTTTATAATTTGGAAATATACCATTTTTCTCTGTAGCAATGTAATATAGTACTTTTATGAAATTATTATTTAAATTTAGAGAGAATGAAATTTAACTAGAAAGAGGAAGACATTTTATCAAGTAGAAGAGTCGAAAAGTTTAGACTGACGATAAATGGAATTGACGAGGAAAGGGGTTGAGAACGTAAAGTCATACATGACTTTATAATTTTCAGCCTGAGTGGTTGGGCAAACAGTCATGTTATTAACTGAAATAGGCAAAGGAAGCAGAGCAGCAGGCTTGTGAAGAAAGGATGATTAATGGAGCTAATAAATATTTGTTATTATATTTTAATTTGAAGTTGGCTAAATTTAATGTGTTTGTGGGACATCCAAGTGAGATATGTAGCAAACCTGGGAAATATGAGCCTGGAATTCTGGTAGAGATTTAAAGGTTCTTGGTAGGGGTTGACATATAGATGTGAATTGAAACCATGGAATGGAAGAGAGAGCCCCAAGATTAGTGAGTAAGAGATAAACTCAAAAAGTAAAGGAAACTTAGATGTCAGCAATATTCAAAAAATAGGAGAAGGAAGGGAAAATAGCAAGAGCAATTGAGAAAAATCATCAGAGATATCGGAGGACACTCAAATTAGTGTAGTTTCTTGGAAATCAAAGAAGGAATGGTCAAGAAGAAAATAATCAACAAAACCATATACTACCTGCAGTTTTAAAAATCAACCATGAAATTTGCAACTACAAGATAATTTATGAACTTTTGAGTACAATTTCTATTTAGTGGTTGAATAAAAATCATATTACAGAGGCGATGAGAGCAAAGGGTTTGGAAATAAAAAAGGGAAAGGAGGAGGAAGGGGAGGTAGAAGCATGAAATAGGGAAGAAGGGACTGCAGTTGTAGGCAAGAAGATATAAGATACTTGAAATGTTTTAAAGATACAAGAAACATCCTTAGAGGAAGCAGAGACAAGATTCAGGGCTAGAATGATTATAAATCCCCTAGCATATTTACAAAACACATCCATTTTTAGCCTTGAGTTTTTAAATGACTTTTTTTCTGCAGTAGATTTGAAGGTAAAAGCAATAGGTTTACAAGGCATGGCAGGTTTTTGATGAGAATTTTCATTGAAACTGGCAGGAACATTGGGAACCAGCTGTTGGTTGTAGGTAGATCATTTTAAAGTAATAATAGTTTAAACATCTAAGGGATAATTCTACGTTTCTGTGCTTCAGATCATGAGAATTCCCTAAGCATTTTATCCAAGAAAATTACATATCTTTCAGATACAGAATTATTAGCTTTATTTTTCTTTATGTTATATTTTGTCAGTGAATTAAAGAAAGCAATGTGAATTCTGCAACAGGTTATCATGATGATTATTCAATATGTAAAAGATTATAGAAGAAGGTCCTGATATTTTACTAGATATTTCACTTAGTGAGTTAGCAGAAACACCTTTTCCTATAATGTCTATATAACATGTTATTATAAACCCCAATACTTATAGGAAACTATATCTCTAGATACAGGGATAGAATTCACTTACACTAAGTTCTGGGGAGTGTGATTTTCAGTGATGATGGAGAAATGCTTCTCCCCCCCTAAAGATCTGAAGATTTTTACAAAACTCTTCAGGAAAGCCCCCATGTTTGCCATGTTGCCCTCAGGTGTCCTCACTTCCATGGACGATCTATTGGAGGGTTTGTATTCCTTTGCACCAGTGATTGCACTCTAGGAATTCAGTGGCAACACTTTGTATGTTGACACTAAATTTGTCGAGTTCTGGAATCAGACTGCTTAATTTCAAATCCTACTTCCACTACTTAAGCAGTGTGACTTTGGTCAAGCCACTGAATCTCTCTGTGCCTCAAATTCAAAACAGTTCCTGCCATTCACTTAGAGTTGTTCTGAGGGTTAAATTAGGAAAGCCTCAGATATCACTTTTAAAGCACTTTAAATATTGTCTGTCATACAGGAAGAACTTCATAAATAATAGTCATTTTGTAGTTATGTGATCATTCTCCTTATAATAAACATTTCCTAGTATTTTAACCGGAGACCAAAAATGGTGTTAAAAAGTTAAGTATTTCAAAATTTAAATATGTAGTGTTCAAAACACTAAGTGTGTGAAATGAAGAAATGTGAACTCTGATGATGCTTTGACAGGGGACTTAATAACCTTTCAGTAGGAGGAGGTAGTTAATTGTTAGCTGGTGTTTTATTGCCTTGAACTTTCTTCCCCCTTACATTACATGGAATGCCTACAAATAACTGAATGACTGAGATGCCACCATTTTTCCTCTTGTACATATTTAAAATTCGAATGAGGAATTATTTGGAGTCACTTGGCTTATAAGTAATTTCCTAAACTAACCAAATCCTAAAATAAGGTGGAGGTTTTTGGTTCCCATCACAAACCATTTTGAATGCTACTAGGGAGCTCGCACAGAATATCCCTACAGTACTTTGCAACAGGAAGACAGAATTTCTAGTGTCAGGAATGACAGAATGCCGTTCGAACTGGAAAGCCCTGTGGGTAATTTCATTTTCATTTGCTAGTGAAGCAGAAAAATCAACATGTTGTCTGTCAGGGTACAACGAGAAATACTTCTTGGCAGTTTGAATTTTAGTCATTGGTGAGGGGGGAAATATCTGAAGTGGGCTGTCAAGGTGTTACTTCACGTAGATAACTCTGGTTTAAAGTAGGCAGGTAGTCTGCATTTCGATACTATCAAAAATAGAAGGGCCCTTTAACTTGAACCAAATGCCTTAGGGAATTACAGCTTCTGTGAAATTTGATGTGCTTATGGCTGATTGTCAAGTCTGAAAATGAAGTCAGTCTTAGTCTTCCCTTTGAACATTTCTACCCTGCTTGGACTTTATAAAGATAGAAAAAAGAAGCTCATAAAAAGGAAAGAATAGCTATGTTGGAAATTCACACTGATCTAGAGAGAAGAACTATTCAATTAAAAAGATATGTCAAATAGTAATGTGATAATTCTAAAATTTAGTAGGTTGACTCCTATTTTGATCTGTGACTAGTGTTTTGTATTTATATTTTACAGAATGAGGAGATAATAAGGAAAAGTTAAGAGAGATTTTTTTTTAATGTTAAAGACAAACACCTTATCATTTGTACTATTTTATATTTTTTGTTTATACTTTTACAGATTAAGTTTATTTTAAAATGATGGGTGCTTATTGTAAATAAAATAATTCACAATGGATAATATTATAAAGTTAAGTAAAAGTGTTTCTTCATCATCACTGAAAATCCTACTCTCCAGACCTGATCATAATAACAATTTTCAATTTTGGTATAATGCTTATTTACAATGAACAAAAATTAAATATCATACATTTATGTACACACACATATACATAGGTATAAAAATAGACTTTGTGTTGGCAAAAATGTTATCAATCTATACAGAATTATGTGAATTTTTATTAAGACTCAATAGTGTATTGTGTTAACATGTGAAATTACATAATTACCATGGAGAAGAATATTTAATAATTTTTAAATATCTTTGCATATTATTTACAACTTTTATAGGGGACAGGCAGTATTATAAATATTGCTACAGTTAAAACACAAGGCATTTATTGAAACCTTAAAATCTGTACCCCCATAATATGCTGAAATAATAATAAAAAAAAAACCCACAAGGTTGCTTGTTTTTTTAACGTAAGTCTAACACTGTTAACATAAGTCTGACATTGTTAAAAGTATATTCTAATTATTGATAATGTGCAAAATTGTCTTAGATTGAAATTGTAAGAAGCCTGTTTACTGAATAGTGATTGACCAATTAGGTATATTATCGTGTGAAATTTGCATGAAAATTTTATGTAAGGTTTATCAGTGATGACAACAGAAGCAATCAATAAAGGGAAATATACCTGACTTGCCAACATGATGATGGTTTTAATAGAGTGAAAAATGCCTACTGCTGCTGAGAAAACAGGACAGCAAGATCACTTGTCATGTGTCTTAAGAAATCATTCACTTCACTAGGGATCCAGTTTGAGCCTCTTCTGTAATACTTTCACATATTTCTTTAAATTTTTATTGGTCCTTACAATAACACAATTGGCTTGGGAAACTGCCACCTGTATTTGTTCTTTGTAACTCAAATGAGCTAAGCAATCGGAAAAGTTCTCTCAGACATTAAAGTTATTTAGAAGACACAAGGCTCTCTTTTCCCACTGTCTTTTTTTGTCCTGTTCAGCTATTTTAATCATAAAATTAAAGTCTTTTTCAAAACTCTTATAGGACATATAAAATAGTTATTATACATTCTTTGTATCTTGTAAATAAATTTAATAATTTAATATTCAAAGAACAATACACTTGTTTTTACTGTCCCAAAGTCAATTCTATCTCACAAAACCTATCATTTTATGGCCATTATGCCACAAAATGCAATTACTTATTCCTCTGCTTCAAGTTGCTGAGAAAAACAAAAAACATAAACATGTAAAAAAATATTGCCATTGCTGTTAGTTTTTATTTTTGTTAAGGAATATCTTCTGTAATTTTTCATCATTGAAGTAAGTTATTATGCTTGCTTTCGTTTATGATTTGATTAAATCTATCAGTGTTTGATTTTATATCTTTTAATCTTCACCCCAAGCATTATCTATTTTCTGCATTGATTTAAAGACATTCACACTAGGGGAAATCCTTACGCATCATTAAATCACTCACCATTCTCCATCATCATGAATCCTCCCACAATAATATTAATATATTGCCTTATTTGCATATCATTTTATCAACTCCAAATAGATCCTTAGCATTCTCTTTTAAAATAATTATATAAATATCATCTTTGTTATAATATATGTGTCTCCATTTTTTTAAATGAATTTCCAGAAGACATTATACCATTTTGTGTTATTTTCAAAAATTGCTTCAGTCTGTTTTATTAAAAAAAAAATACTAAATACATGAGGAGCTGGATTGGAAAAGGAAAAAGTAATTGCAGTTCATGCTTTTACTACTATTAATGTGATATTCTTAAATATACAGCATACAAAACTTTCTTATTGATTGTCTTCTTTTTTAGGACATAATACATGAAATCTGCTAATCATGTTGAAAACCTAGGCCAGACACTCATGATGTGATTACAATTGTTTTTTCTTTTTCCTTTAGCGAATAAAGAATAAACACTTGGGAGATCTACTTGCATGTCTTTCTAGTTTATGGGGTTTTGCATTTCCATTAATTTATTGTTTCTGTTCCTATGACATGTTTTCATCATTTTTCTAAACACATTTTTTAGAATAATACAAGTGTTACTATTGTCATTATTTTTAGAAAAAGTCCGTCATTAAAAAGAAGGCCTTGGAAGCCAAGGATGAGAATAAATATAGTAAAGAAACATCTTTTGTTTTCCTTGTAGGAGAATATTTTATGGAGATATTTATTTGCATTTGTTCCCCTTGTATTTTTCTCTCTCCCCATTTGAGCAGATAGTTTATCTTAGTGCCACCTTTTTTTTTTTGTGGAAGATCTGTAGGGAGGTGCTTGAAAGCTGAAATTGCATGAAGTTCTTTCTTAGTCACTCCTCTTTTTTTCTCTCTTTTCTCTATCCTCTCTTTCAATCCTAAAAAAATTGAAGACATAAGTGTTCTAAAGAGCAAAGTTTGGGGGGAGTAGCTGAAGGCCAAAAATTAGATGAAGAAGATTTTCCTGATTGGTGTAACAAGGATAAGATCGTGTCATCCTTCAATCCCACATATTTCCAATGTTTCCACCCTGTGATTTTAGTTCATAAAGACACCTTAGATCAGCACTAAATATCAATAGCATTTATTTGAAACTCTATTTAAAGATTCTATAGTGCAGACACTCTACCTCATATTTTGAATCTTCAGCATATGGATCAGCACTGTTCAATAGAATTTTCTGTAGAATGCAAATATTCCATACCTGTGCTGTGTAATATGGTAGCTACTAACCACATGGGTATATCGAATACTTGAAATGTGGTTATTGTGAATGACAAAATTATTTTTAAATTTTATTTAATTTTTATTAATTTAAATTTAAATAGCCACATGGGCCAATGGCTACCATATTGGGCAGTGCAGATCTAGACTAATGTTTTATACGTAATACCCTCTTAATAAGTGATTAACAATAATGAAAGAAATTCACTCCTGTTTTTATAGTTAAATGCATCATTCTGTCATATTTCTATTATATGGAATTAGTAGTGGTGTCCACTAAAAAAGAACTGTCAAAATTTTATTTAAGTCTATAAGTGAACTGATATTCATATGTCTGGGTTTTCCTTTGTTTCACCCTTCACCATTGAAAATAATAAAACAAACAACAAACATGAATACATTTTTTCTTAAGAAAAATTATTTAATCATAATGGGGCATTATTTAATATTTAATTGTAGTATATAGTATGTCTTTTTGAAAATAATTGTAAAATACCAGCTTACCTATCATACATAAAATAGAATCTTGTAGAGTATGCAAAAATTATGAGTTGGAGTATTATGTTCTTGTATTTCATTTGCATGTGATAATTAATTACTGTTTTATACCATCAACAATTGGGCCTGCAGGTCTTATTACCTAAAAGGAATTATTTTATAATCAAAAGCTAAATAATAAACAAATTTAATGAAAGTCACAAATTTTTCTTAATGATATTAGGGTTAATTGTAAAATTGTAAAATTAATTAGACGCATTTGTAACTCTGATAGGAAAAGTATACATGCATTAGGGTTGCCATAAATTTTGAATAGTAATATAAATAGTAAATATTTCTAAAGTTTCTTTTTAATATTTTAGTAAATATAAATTTAAAGTTTTGAAAGTTCAATTTGATGATAATGTTCTCAATACATATATAATTATAATTTCTCTTAGCTTTTTTTTTCTTGTTCTTTCTTCTTTCCTTAATATTATATTTTTGTAAAATATGCTACATAAATGATAAAAAGAAATGCAAACTTGACTAGAAAATTATTTTTCTACTTACAGTCAATAATACAGTCCTTTTCAGGTAGATAGATTTATAATCTATGTTCACTAATAAAATTTTCAATTAGTAAATTTTAGCCTCAAAAATTATATTTACATGTAAATTAAATTATATCTCAATGGGGAAATAGTTCTTTTCCATCTAATGTTTTCTTACTAGGAAGACAACTTGATCAACATTACCTCAGTCCTCTGGGGTTACTCCTTCCCCTGAAATTATAATTATTTATTGATAGGCAAATTGGGGAGGAAAACAAGATATGTGCTCTCTTCACCTTTTCTTTTCCTTCTCATTTGCCTGACTGCAGGTTGCTCTCTTCTGCATGGACTTGTCCACTCTTCAGGATCTTGCCCTTGTTCAGCATCTCCTGAAGATGGGTGGATAAGTCTGCTTATTTACAGAGTTCAGTAATATATATTAATTTTCTAATGCTTCTGTAACAAATTACCACAACCTTAGTGGCTTGAAGCAAAAATATTTTCTTGGTTTCACTAGTCTGGGTTGGCTTGGCTACTTTCTCTGCTCCAGGTTTCCCAAGGCCAAAATCACAGTGTTAGGCTCTTATCTCCAAAGACTCCACTTCTAAACCCATTAAAGTCATTTGCAGAATCCAGTTCCTTGCAGTTGTAGGACTGAAATCTCTATTTCTTTGCTGGCTGTCAGTCAAGGACAGTATTTGCTTCTAGAGGTTGCCCATATTCCTTCTTGTTTGTTCCATGTGGCTGCCCTACCGGTAGGCCAGTTCTCTCTCAGGCTTTCAATATATTCAACTATTTATTCTGACACATATCTCATACTCCAGATGGAGAAAATTCTCTGCTTTTATGAACTCAAGTGACTAGAATGGGCCTGTATGGACAATTCGGAATAATCTCTTTAAGATATGTAACCTTAATCACATGTAGAAGGTTCCTTTCATCATATAATGCAACACATTCATGCATTCTAGGAATTTGGGTGAGGATATCTTGGGGGGGGGTACTTTCTGCCTACACAAGTTTTATCTGGTCCTCTCAGCCAACACACATGAAGCTACATTCCCTTAAACTACACTGCAAAGCAATAAAAGTAACATTTTGGCCTTCACATTAACTCTTTTATTTTCTCAATTTGTTACAAAATTAGGAAAGAAAGAGATTTCCTGTTTACTGGGGACATACTCAGAGACTCTAAGACTCTCACTGAAATTTTATCATAAAACTTCTTCAGAGAAAAAAATATTTTTTTTTCCAAAATGGTTATGAGGACATATCACAGAAAGTGTCTTATTTTAGTCAATGTAAAGCATATTTGAGAGCTTTGACAATACCAAATTTGTAAGGGAATTTAAATGTTTTCTTGAGGCTCTTTTGTAATTCCGTTTCCTGAGATATAAGCAAGAGAATGGAGAGAAGAATGTTTAAAGGTCCATTGGTAGATACAGACAATCAACTTAGAAATACTTAATATCTATGAATTCTATATCAGAGATGCTTTAGGAGGAAAAACTTGATGAATATAAGGACATGGATAAAATGTTCTTTTTTGGGTAAGATTCTTAGTGCATATTTCTACTTCATGTCTACTTTATTGTTCTCATCTTCTCTCTTTGGTATCTTTAAACTTTCTCTTCCTTATTGAGAAGGATAAGTCTCAGAGAAATTTCATGTCATAGATAGTTTTATTACATTAGAACAGATAATAATCAAAAATATTTGAGGGTAACAGGCATTAAAAAATTATTCGAGTCATCTTTCCTTCCTTTTCAAATGGTTATTTCACTATTATTCTTATTTTCTTAATTTCTTAAAATTTGTAGCTCAATCATGAGATATGACTAAAGATAAATCAAATTTATAATGCACAGGAGTAACCAGCAGAAGGTGGATCTGATTCTAAATGTGAAAGTGTGTGTATGTGTGTATAATATATATTTCTTTATGAAATATTCCTACTGCCTGAAAGTAAGACAAGTTGATGAAATTCTTCTCATTAGAGCAGAAATAATACTGCTTTTAGTATGTTCCAGAAAGAATTCACATTCACAGTTATATAAAGGCACAAGCATATTTTGACAAAACACATATTAGAGAATGTACTTGCATTTTCAAAATTAGGACAATCATTTTAACAATTCGAATATAACCAACAGAAGTAGTTAAAATAAAAGAGAGGTAATAGATTCTGTGAACAGAGGTAAGGTCAAATACACATTATACACATTCTATGCACAAATATTCTCTATCGATCTCATGTCTTTCATAAATGAGTAAACATTAAGACAAACATCTTTCAAACAAAGATGAAGAATAAGAGAAAGAAACAGTGAGAAAGGAAACATCAACCTAACTAATATTCAGAAAAACAAAAAACTCTTTACAGTTATTAGTCAAAAGATGAAACTTTCAGAAGACATGTTTAACATTCCAAGGATGCCCATATAATTTATCATATCACATGGGACACTATTGAAAAGGTATAGTATTAATAATTACACTAGGACAACAGACAGAAACCAGGAATTATTGGGAAAATCAAAATGTATAGTCACACTATCAATAGAATTTAATGCTTATAAATAAATATAATATTTATATGTATATAATATCATTTGAAAAATGATAGACCAAGAAAAAGAGAGTAAGTAGTACAGACAAAAAGCTAAGATTTTTTAAAAGGGTGGACTAAGATAAGAAGGAATTACAAAAAAAAAATTTAGTGGTAACTGTAGAACTGAAATCTCCACAGAGTAGGTTAAAAGCAAAAGTGACATTGATAAGAACTGAATCAGTGTTATGGAGTAAAGACCTGAATGACACTCCCAGAATACACTCCAAAAGGAGCAAGGAATGAACATGATTGTGTGCTATCTGAGAAGTATGGAGAAATGATAATGAAGATTAAACCTTAGAATTACAGGCATTCATGGAGATGAAACAGGAATGATTTGGACAAAATGATAATAAAAAATACTTAAAACTGTCTCTTAAAAAGAAATAGATCTGAGCATGGAAAGTGAAAGGGCTTCTCTGGGGTGTAAGGAGAATTAAAGAATTTCAGAGCCATTCAAATTCTGTCTATCTTTATCTGATTATTAGATGAATGGAAAAAGTATTATATGATTTAAGATGAGATTTTAAAACTAAAACATAAAACAAATTAAAAATATAAAATAAATATACCTAAGAAGTAAACATATCAATCTGGCCTCCAATTTCTCAGCAACACTGATAAACAGAAAAGAATGAAACGAATGAAGAACAAATTTGAAGAGAGAAATTTCTATCCAAACATTAATAAAAAGATATTATTTAAAGACTCAGAAAATATACTGTTGCATGGCTCTTTTAAAATGTTACTTTAATATATGGCCTTGGATTCTCTTTTAATGAATTCAAAATCAGAGCTTAAGAAGGATATTTACATGTCTGTTATGTGCCAAACACTATGGCAGAAGCAACAATGATGAAGAAGATGATGAAATTGTTTTCAAGGAATTTTGTACTCTATTCAGAGCAAGGTATATGTAATCAATTAAGGAGAAAAATAGGCCCATAATAGAGATACAGGTAACACAGTTGTGTGACTTAGATTGAGGCAACCGCTTAATGTGCACTATGGGAATTAGGAAAGTGTCTCAGTTAGTGGCATTTAGGCTGGACCTTAAAAAAAAGATTTGAAAATTTAAGAAGTTGAGTAGGGTATCCTGAAGAAAGAATGTAGGAAAATAATGTGTAAAATGCTTAGAGATGCTCAGGAAAAGCACTAACATTTACAATATGCAAAAGAGTAAATTGTTGTATAAAAGAATTTAGAGTCAAATTATGGAGGCATTGAATGCTGCACATTTTCCCTGAACAATGAGGAACCATTAAGAAACCACTGAAGTGGAGTTATGTGTTATTATTAATGACTTTGGAAAGTAAAACAGATAAAAGTGTGGATATATTTGAGAGTTTAGCTGTTTGAAAACTGGGAAATCAGTTAGCAAACTGCAGATTCCTAAAGAAGAGATTGTAAGAACCTGAACTTAGGTATTTGTAATTGAATTCAAACAGGTAGAATATATTTGGAGAAAGGTTATAGAATTGACAAGAGGTGGTGACTGATCGATTGGTTGTGGGGATGTAGGAGGGGAATGACTATGACATTTATCATTAGAAATATGTTATCAGTCAGTAAGATAAATAGCTAACACACAGGCACAATTCTGAGAACTTTATGACATCATCTCAACTAATCTTCACAGGAACAAATGATAAAGTTGTCAGACTTTGAACCTAGGCAGTTTGATTCCAGAGTCAGTATTTTTCACCATGCCATTCATCAGAGTCTCATTTGAAAGAATTTTAAATGATCAAGGTAATTTCAAATCAAAGCAATATTCAGAGGAATATATGAGCCAGATGTACAACAGGGCCTGTTAGAGATCTCAGAGCTTACAGTATGTTGTAGGTGAAAGCACACTGTGTTTGGAATTATACAAATAGACAGTGCTTTCTTCCAGACAACATTATTTAGGGAGAGAGCTGATGTAGAATTGAAATAATGCAAACCTCTTCAATTAAGTTTTGAATCATCTTAAACTAAGGATAGACTTTTTAGAGTGTTATTTGAATTTTTTCTCTGTAAAATGGTATTTTTAGAAAGGAATAGATAATAAATGGTTATGTAGAGAAAATTTTTCTTGTAAAATGAATTATTTACAGTCTTACTGTTGAAGATTTCATCAAAGATATGTGAAGAAAGTACTTAGACTTTATACAAAAACAATACCCTACTTATCTTTCTGTCAGCTTCAACTAACTCATAATAGTTTATAGAATATAACATGTCTGTTGTATAGGAATGCCAAAATGACTGCATTATATATATATAATGTGTGTATATATATATCTACCTATGTGTTTATTATCATACATGCTTTTCTTATAGCTTATCATTAATGGTTTAGAAAATTATGCTCACTAAGTTCATTTTTATATTAATATTCACTGAAAGATGCTTCCTGTTATTTACACTACTAGTGAACATGGAATGAAGTGGCAGTAACTGAGAAATGACTCAAAAAATAGTGCTGGGTTCTTGGTTACTATTGGCTGCACTTTGATACTTATTCCTAAAAAGTTTGGGCCATTCTGATGGAATACCTGGGGTTGAGGAACAGGGAAAAGGAGCAGCTATCACAAGCTTTTCTATTCTGTCCTTTATAATACTCCCTATTTTTCGATCCACCCTTCCTTTTGTTCTTTTATTTCAAATAATATTAATTAGAGTCAAACTTTAAAGTAGTATAATACTAATTCAGTTGGTCCTTAAATTAAAAGAAAGACTGAAGCTCTTTTGAATGTTTAAATGATGACTATAACATTCTGTAGGCACACATGAGTTCTCCGTTTTACTCAATTTTTCAGAGATTCTAAGTGTGGAAAATATGTCATGCAGAAGATAAAATAGGAATGTTTACTTAAAGAAATAAAAGAAAATATATTTTAAGGCCCTTCAAAATTTTTCATTGTTGAGAAAATATCTAATATTTTATCAGTAAAAAGGAAAAAGGACAAATATTAAATTAGAAAAATAAATACTGCTTGAATCCAAAATGAAGAAAAATGTGTCCTGATTTGATGTTGTGACAAAATCTTATTTTAGCAGAGATCTCACCTGATCAGAAGCTGCAAGAAAGTACGGAACTCTCATCTTTTCTATCAACAGATAAAATGTGTCCAAAAATAGTATAAATTACTAGATAATTCAAAAGCTAACCTGGGCAGTACTTCTTCTCTAAATATATGGTTACATTATATTGTATCTATAATTATTAAAAAAAAAAAAAACCTTTCCTCACTTTATTTAGGTTGACTTTAATTACTGGCTATGTTAGAAAGACACCATGTATTGGATTAGATAAAGATTTTAATGTTACTGTCCTTGGAAAAGATATTTGGGTGGGAGTAGAGTAGCAGGTTTATTGCTGTGGTTGAGATACTGCATATTGGACAGAGCCTATGAAAAGTAAATACCCCTGTGATAGCTGAAACGTCTTAAAGAAAGGTGGCAAAAAATTAGCAGATTTTTTTTTTCTTATGGTAAATTTGATGACAAATAACTTTCTGGAGCAGATACTGAGGCTAAAATAGTCTTGAACCTTAAAAAAAACTCATATCCATGAGTTACTCATCTCAAGATTCAACTAGCCATGCATAGAAAAATATTCAAACAAAATATTAAATAATAATGTAACAACTAAAAATAATATAAATAATACAAATACAGTGTAACAACTGTATATCATTTATGTTGATTAAGTATTATAAGTAATCTAGAGATGATTTGATGTGTGCAGGGGGTTGTGCAGATTATATGTCAAAGCTATGCTATTTCATACAAGGGACTTGAGCATCCATGGATTTTGGTATTAACAGGAGTCCAGCAACAAATCCCCCATAGATACTGAAGGATGATTATATCATGGTGAATAATGTTTACATTGGAAAAAATAAAATAGTTCTATAGTGCAACAGTTAATTAAAGGATAGACTAGATTGATTTTATAAGCTTCTATAAAAATAATTAAATTTAATATTGTCCTACACTCTTGAGTTTCTTTTGTTTATAACTGACTCCTTTGACCTTTGGTAACTAGTATCCTATTGCTTCAAGGCCTTATAATCACTGTTAAATGTTAACAAGCAATTGGAGTTTAAATGCTACACAATCATTTATAACAACTAAAATCTTTTTATGGTCCCAAAAATCTGTCATGGTAGATTTCAGCTCCTGTGATAGAGGGAACATATCCTCGAAGTCCTATAGGCCTCTGACCAGCATTTCCTTATTTTTAAAGAAAGATAATTTTCATTTATGCTAGTAACAACTTTATTTAATCATTAGAGTGCCAGGTTAATATAGTCTTGCAAATTAATGTTCTTATATTATAGAGTAAAATTCTGTTGAGTTGGGTTTTATCTTCTTTTTTCCTGCTATTAACTCTGCACTTTTGTCTGTAAATTATAGTGGGTGACTATTTGTACAGACATGTTCACACATAAAGTATAATTGCAGTTATTAAATAATAGATTTCCCATGTATGCTTCTCTCTGTCATTTTAAATGGCAAAAGATTTGCTTAGAACTTTAAAATACCAAAGAAGTATTTAAAAACACAAGAAAGAAAAAAAAAAGTGACATGTATTACTAGATTTATAAGTTGTATATAAAAGTAAAGCAAAGATTATTTTACATATGTATAGAAAATCAAACATGAGATTCAAGTGAAATATTTTAAGATGTATAAAAAGCAGAACTTCTCCTTCTAGCTAATATGAAATAACAGAGACTGAACTTGTCCTCCCTACTAAAACAAATGAACATCATCAACAGCAACAACAAAACTAATGATACTGTAGCTTATGGCTTCAAGAGAATTTTGAGCCATCAGTAAAAGACAGTGGAATCCATTCAGAGCCTGGTGAACTCCCTGAGTCAGGACCCTCTGACTTTAGAGTCCAGGGTTACCAAAACAGCTACAATTCACAAAAAAAGAGTACTGGAAAGGAGAGTATTGCACAAAGCTATAACTCCAAAGATTTGAATAAGATCCCTTTGGACAATTCATTTAAGTACTTCTCAGTATATGCATGTAAGAAAACTACTGAAGGGTGGGTGGAAACAACCCAAAAGATTTAGAGGTGACATACTTCTAAGAGGGCTGAAAATAAAGTTTGTTTCCACAAACAGGCTAAAACTGGAGCATTGTACAGGGTAATATCATGTCTGCACAAAAGAGTCTCATGTCTGTCTTAGAGGATAATGAACTCTAGACTGAGTATTGTTCCACTACTATCTAACAAATCTTAAAAGTTAAATCCCCAAGTCAAATCATTTCCAAATAACATAACTACATCCTAGAAAATATTTCAAGACTATTTACAGGAAAATAAGAATATCCTGCAGCTAAGAAGATAAAATCATAATGTCTCACATTCAATCAAAAATTACTAGGCATGCAAAGAAGTAAGAACATTATAACCCATAATAATAAGAAAAATTACTTGAAACTCACTCAGAACTGACACAAATATCAGACTTAGCAAACAAGGCCACTAAAACAATTTGAACTGTATTGTGTATGTTTACAGTGTTTATAGGAGACATGTAAAATATTTTTAAAAGATATCTAAGCAGTAATTAGTTAAAGATTTATAGCACTAAACACCTAAATTAGAAGATATGAAAGATTTTAAATCAATGCCCTCATATTCCATCTTGAAAAAGTAGAAAAAGAAGTACAAATTAAACCCAAGAAAACAGAAGAAATAAAATTATAAAAATCAGTGTAAAAGTAAATATACTAAGACAGAAAATATAAAAACAATAGAGAAAATAAACAAAATTATAGTTTTATGAAAAAGATAAAATGTATTACCTTTTTCTGGATAGATGAGGAAAAAAGAATCAAGATCCAAATTTATGCCATTGACAAAACATCCTATGTATTTTAATTCTTAAAATTCATTTATAGATACAAATGGAGAATAAAATATGTCTTACCAAACTAGATTAACTACAATAACTAAGTTTAGAAAGTCACTATAAAGAAACTGTAACATGGAAATAAGCACCATAACTAAGAATAAAGAATTAGAGTAAGAAGCCCAAAAAACAAAACTGTGTCTGAAGCACTGGCTGTCAACAGAACTTTAAAAACGAGTGTAAGTGCTACTACCCCAAGAGTACCCTTTTTAAAAATTTTTATGTAAGAGAATGACTTTTACAGTTAATTAGCTTCCTTAGTAGTTAATTAACTATAAAAGGAAATAGTTGAATTAGTAGCTAATTAACTTAAAAAGGTAGAAGGAAGCAATTTATAGGAGAACAAAAGTAAAAGCTACACTATGACTAATTGTCTCCCCAAAGCCACATTATAGGCAAGAAGACAATGGAGTAATAGAGTAATATCTTCATAGTACTTGAGAAAATAGAATTCCATACCCAGCTAATCACTCATTTGGGGATTAAGGCATAATAAATACAATTTCACAAAAAAGACAAATGCAGGTGGAATGCAGCACACAAACACCTTCACTCAAATAATTATATGAAGATATTCTTATGACAAATTAAATTAAACCTGAAAGGCTGCAGTTTGATGCAAGAAGCAACTGTCAAGGAATAAGTCAGTAAGCATGAATACTAAACTTAAGTTGATGAAAATAAAAATAGTAAGTACTGGGAATGGAATGGGGACTTGTGTAGACTATATGTGGTTTATTAGCTTCCTATGGATGCTATAACAAATTACTAAAAACTTAGTAGCTTAAAGCAACACAGATTTATTAACTTAGAGTTCTGGAGGTCAGAAATCTGAAATGGGTCTTACTGGTCTGAAATCAAGGTGTCAGTAGGGCTGCATTCTCTCTGGAGGCTCTAGGAGAAAATCTATTTCCTTCTTTTTTCCTCCTTATAGAGGCTGGAAATATCTTGACTCCTGTCCTCCTGCCAACAATCCCATCACTACAACCTCTGCTTCATCATCACATCTCCTCTCTCTCCTGCCTACCTTCTTCACTTATAAGGACCCTAGCGATTGCACTGGGCTCACCTGGACAATCCAGGGTGATCTCCCTTTTCAAGATCCTTAATCACATTTGCAAACTATCTTTGCCATGTAAGCTAACAATATTCTCAGGCTCTGGGAATTAGAGTATACAGCATCTTTGGTGGAACAGGAGCTCATTTTACCTATTGCACAAAGCATTAAATTCCAAGCTACAGAAGTAAGACAGGTTGGGGAAGCTGAACTTAAATATCTTTAAGCCCGTGCTTGTATTCTTTGTATCGGTTTAGAGACTGAGCTGTGACAGGTCCCTATTTATACTCTGTAATTACTTGGAAAACAAAACAAAATATTTTTAAAAGTTCTAGTTAGTTTGCTGTTTATTTCTTTCTAAGTGACCATTAGGAAGTTAAAAAAAAGAGCTAGGTTACAACATTGAATTTAGACTGGAATGTTTAAGATTCTGTTTCTTCCCTCCTCCTTAAACCACTTATTAATGGCATTCTCTAGGCTTTTGCACTGAAACAAAAAACAAAACAATGGGATAAGATGGTCAACATAGGTGATCTGTCTACTTGCACCCAGACCTTATTACTAACAATTCCAAACAGCAAAAATAAGTACTTGGGGGAAAATAAGAGTAGTCGGATCCCACCTTTCTTTTCTCTAGCTCCTTGTTCATTTTCCATTCCCATTATATAACTTTAATGTGGATTTAAAATTTGGGCATTAGCAATTTGTCAGGGTGCCTGTTTGATTCTGTATGGTCCTGAGTTATTTGCCACAGGAAGCATATTCATTCTGTATTTCATTTCAAAGAGACTAGCTTTGATAGATTCAACTCATTGAAGGCTGCAAGGAGTACCCAAAAATACTTTAAAAGTTGGATAGGTTTCCTCCAAGTCTGCCCAAACTGCAGATTTAAAAAGACACATATCTAAGAAATAGCAGGTAATAATTTAATCATCTGCATCACTACCAGATTTAGGGTGTCCTTTTGAGTCAATTTATTGACGCAAAGTTATATTTAGGTGACTCCATAGTTCTCTTACCCAAGTACTCACATCCTGCGTTATCTTTACATTTGATTGTATATGTTTTTTTTTCTATATTTTTATCTCCCCCTTGATTGTATGTGTTAACTTTGAATTTTGATTTAATTCATTACAATATCCTCCTCCACAGTTTGAATGTAAGACGTGCTATTGGTGGGCACTGGTGTGCCTACTGCCAAGCAACTCCAGCTAGGATTGTAGCCAGGGCATGCTGCTTGTGCCTGCAGTTGCTGCAATGATTTAAAGAGGCAGAAGGGCTGGAGAATGGGGATGGTGGCCGTCCAGAGGAGAGAAATAGAGGGCAAGTGCTCTGGGAGTATATTTAAAAGCATTCCTGTTGGCATTGAGGATGTTCTAAAGACAAGCAGCCAAATGTGTTCATAAAGGCACTTACTGGCAGAGTTGGCAGCTGTATTTTGTCAAGCGGCTAGAAGTCAGAATCCTAAAATAAAGCTTGTAGAAAACAAGGGATGGAATTAGAAGCTTTTGATCCCTGGTAGTAAATGAATTTCTGTTTCACTTTACTCCACTCACTGTGAAGGACATGGGGAAACATCCTTTTATTTTGACTGAGACAAAGTTCACAGGGCTACTCACCTTCATATGCCATATTGTTAAGAGGTGTTGAAAGTGGGGATGCCTTCTCTCATAGATTTATCCTCATGGATACTCCTCTTGGATTTTCATGCCAGAGAGATTATCATAACTGCCAGAGAGCAGTCAGGCCTCTTTTAGACTTGGCTGTACATGAGTGACATACAAAACTGTGTCTTAAGTAACTATTTTATAAAGTGCTAATTTACAAATATTTTCTCATGTAAGAATTGAATGGTTCTCACTAATTATCCCATCACTTAACTAATACCTGGGCAGGAACTATTGGCTCGCAGTTGATTCTGCATAGAAGAAAAATGTGAATGAAGAAATGAATGTTACGATAAGAGATATTCTGCAAGAAAAGTTAACAAATTTTGAACTATAAAATTTTCCCTAGACTGTGATATATAATGAGCATCCACAACTGGCAGCTTACATATATAACTGTACTAATAGTTCGGCTTTAATATCTTATAAAAGTAAAATGTAAAAGATGTCTGCAGTTTCTTCTTCTGTATTGAGAGACACTATGTACATGGACAATGGCCAGACCATGTATAAGAATAAAACTCAAAACTTACAGCAACCTTCCCAGGAAAGCAACCCCTTATCTACATTAACTGGCCCAGGAAGCCAGTCTGCTCTAAGTTAGACATGTAGGAAGTCAGACTGTTATCTCTACCAATTTTCCAGGAAGCCAAACAATAATACCTACAATAATTGGCCTGAAATGATTAGGAATTGCTTAATAACTGACAGCTTCCCTAATCTCTGTCTCTGCTTCTAACTTTGATCAACTACACAAAGCAAAGATACACTCCAAGTCAATCACAAGATGCACCACTTGTAGTTAGCGTGCCTACAGCTTATCCATGCCATAGCCTCTAATGAGAGTATACCTGAATCCCTCTTATTTTTTTTCCCACCACTATAAAGCTTTCACATTTCCTCTGCCTGCCTTTGAGTCTCTGCCAAAATGCAAGTGTTGGTGGCTGACTCCCTTGCTATAATAAGCTCTGATAAATAGCCTTTGCTTCTTCTCATTTGGTCGGTCTTCATTTATTTCTATGCTGTTATATCACGGGACCACTTTATAGCACACAGTTATACAAAGTGAACATACAATCACTTCAAGGCAGTGACAAGGCTTCTGCATTCTCTCTCTGCTTCCTTCTCAATTTGACAGCCTTGCCCTTCAATTTGACACCAAGAAGCATGCTTTATATTCTTGTAAAGCCACATTTATTAACTTGTCCTTTAACACCAAAACTGTATGTATGCTCTGATATTTAAATCTTTAATTCACTCTTTGCATTTGTTCAATCTACTGTTTACCTCCATTTATTAAGTGTTTTAAATTTTTATTTTAAGGATTATAGTTTTCACTTTTTGATTTCCAGTTTGTTCCTTGTTATATTCATGTATATTTGATTCTCATCTGCTGAGATTCCCTGTTTTATGGATTTTGCATTTTATTTTGTAGATGCTATTATCTACTCTACATTTTTGAGGATTTTAAATTATGATTTTAAGATGCTTTCAGATTGCTTTATTAGTTTTAGTTCTTTGGACATAAATTCTTCCATCTTTCAGGTTCATTGAATAAGGGTATTAGGTATTAGGTTTCTGTGTATATTGTGTTAATGTTACAGTCGAACTGGGCTGTACAGTGCACAGTGCACAGGGAAGAGCCGACATGCTGTGGCAGTCGGTGTCCCAGTGGAGAAAGAGTTTAGTATCACAAAGTGCCAAGTGAGGAGACAAGATGAATTTCTCAAATCCATCTCCCTGAGAATTTGGGAGAAAGGGTTTTTAAAGATACTTTGGCAGGCAAAGGATTAGGCAGTTGGGTCTTGCTAATTGTCTCAGTTTGGAGTAAAATCATGTTAAATCATGTTCTCATGTTAAGTCAGTTTCTTTTTGGAGTTCACAGAACGAGTTGTGACAGTTTCTTGATATGAATTCACTGGTCTGGGTTGGTCAGCCAATCCACCAGAATGCAGGGCCTGGAAGACATCTCAAAAACTAGCCTTAGGTTTCATAAGGGTGATGTTATCTGTGGACAAAGTTAAGAATCTTTAGGAACATCAGCTATGTTACTCCTGAGTAGCAATTATAGGAAAGCAAACTAGGGGACAATAGCTTGTTATTTTATATTTTTATTTATGCTTGTGCCTTTGCAGAGTTTTGTCCCTTACCACAGTTCTTGCCTTGGATCCCTTTAATTTGTTAAGGGAGGTTTCAGTAATAGAGTTTGAGAACTTTTCTTTTATCCCTTTCTCCCTCTTTTGTTTTGTGGTTCCATAATTACCTCATACAGAGACATCCTGATTTCAAAGGTATATATTTTATTAATAGTTCATACTTTCACTCCATCAAAATATTACACTACAATCCCGTCAATCTCACATACACAATCCAGTTTCTAGTTATTGCCCTCCACCAACCAAACCCTATGGCAGCAGTTGGCAGTTTTTCTGTATTCCTTAATGAGAGTGTAGGAGAGTTTTAAACTTTCCCTATATTCTCTGAAGGTTTGATAATTTGAGTTTCTGGAATAAATTTGGCAGTATACAGATTAACAGAAGAAAAAAAAGCATGTAAAGTTATCACCTGCATATGCACAGAAATCCCACAAAACATAATTCAAAGGAGGGCCAGATGGTTGAAACTCGAGTAGAGTTTTGACCTTCAGAGAGAAATAAGGTCTTGGGGCTTCTCAAAGGGAGGTGGCCACACAAGCTATGGGAAGATGAGGGGAGGAACTGCACTGCAAATGAAGGTTGTCTTATTTTGCAGATAAAGTCTCTCAAGTGGCAACCCTCAGAGAAATAGCTGAGAGGTTTGTGTGGGTGTCGTGTTCTGAGCAAGGAGAGCCTTAGTTTGCTTTATTGCTCTCCCAGTTGATCTTGTTCAATTAATGCAGATTCCAAGAGGGGATTTGTGGAAATTCCATTCCTTTTGGAGAAACTTCCTTTAGTCAGATAAGGAAAACTTTAGAGAGAGCCTTTTTCTGTGCCTTCAAGACAGAAAGAGAATTGAGAGACAGGTTGGGGGAAGGTCAGAGAGATCTTGCTTCTGAGGCTGCTGCTTTTGTTCAAAGTACTCAGCATGTCAAAGTGCCATACTTTGAAGGTCATTTTCTGAGCCCCAACAAGAGGGTGAGCAGGGTGCTAATTTCTGGCTTCATCTAGGGGAGTTGACTCTAGTCCCTCATCTCATGTGAGGTACAATCAGTTTCATTTTCACACAGGAGTAAAATGTTGATGCCCACTGCTTATTTTGGGGACTGTAGCAGCCTTGCCAGTTAAGTCACTGCTCAACTGTGAGTTTCCTGTTCTAATTCTCATGTAAAGAGAATTTTATTTTCATTGCATTCGAATGTGGTTATATATCTTAATTTCAAATATTAAATCAAAATTTCAAATATTAAATTTATAATTTATTTTTGTTTGGTATAAAGTGGTTTTAATCTGCCTGTCATTTTAGTAAACAGTTCTTTGTCAGCTCTATTATTATTATGGTCTAGATCCTAGTCAACATGATTTTTAGCAACAGTTTTTTTTGTTAGGAGCTTAGAATTTTTTTTTTTTTTTTTTTTTGACAGGGTTTTGCTCTGTCTCCCAGGCTGGAGAGCAGTGCCTTATCATAGCTCACTGCAACCTCAAACTCCTGGGGGCAAGCGATCCTTCTACCTTAGCCTCCCGAGTAAATGGGACTACAGGTGAGTGCCACCATGCCCAGCTAATTTTTCTATTTTTGGTAGAGACAAGGTCTCATTCTTGCTCAGGTTGGTCTCAAACTCCTGATGTCAAGTGATCCTCTCACCTCAGCCTCTTGGAGTGCTAAGATTACAGATGTGAACCACTGTGCTCAACCATAGGATCATTTCTTTTGGCTGGAAAATTATCTCAGGGTAATTTTACTTGGTTAAAAATATATACTTTGTGTCTTTAATTATACTAATTTCTGGCTGCCAAGTGTAGCATGGCTAAGACAATACAATTTGCAGTCAGATCTAGGTTTGAGTCTCTGGTTTTGCTACTTAATAGTGATTTGACATTTGGCAAATTATTTAGACCTGTTTTAAACCTCAGTTACCTCATATACAAAGTAGAAATGATGACATTATCTATATCATAGGATCCAGAGAGATATATATAACAAATAAAAAGCACTTAAGCAAATACTCAGTATATCAGTTTTTGTGCCACTTCTATTGCTTTTTTATTCTCATGCTGAAACCAAAATGCCTCCATTCCACCTTTTTTTTCATAAAACAATTTTATTTTTCAATCTCCGATCCTATTGTTTTTTTTCTTAGAATTTTTGGTTATTGGTTTGGTAATTTTAATTTAATTATGAAAATTGGTATATTCAAAATCCTACTTTCTATTTCAACAGCTTTTTTCCCTTTGAAAGAAAAAAGGACAAATAATTTAATACACAATGATAATTTGTATAAACAAGAGATTAATAGACCAAGATATGCTTTGGTCATATGAGATATACATCATAGAAATAAATATTGATATATAAATATGTTACACATCAATATTATTAATATATGGAAGGCCATAGTTCACAGAATAAGTACATAACCAATGTCATATACACAATGGAACTTAATCAAGGCTCACTTAATAATTGTCATTGTTGTAGTCTTCCTTGAGATTTTCATTTTATTTTAATTTGAAGAACAAAGAGGTAAAATATGTAATTAATGAACATAAGTAATATTCCCAGGGATGGAAAGACGGCAGTAGCATAGATTTAGATGTCATTTTACTATCTTGCATCTGTAAAAAATTTATAACCTCTCAGGAATATTTGGATTGCTATTCAAATGTAGAGTTATTGCAGGACTGGTGCTGGCATTCTGGTTTTATTATAAAAAGGTGTGTTTGTAATTAAATGCCATAATACTATTTATGAAGGACAAGTTTTAATGCCTGTGACTCTAATAGTATCTTTTTATAACATGATCTTATGCAAGCCAATAAAATCGTGTTATTTTACCGAAACATTATAAAGTAAAACACACTCACACACAGAGATGAACCTTATCTTTTAGGTCATATCTTAATATTTTGCTTCCAGAAAAAACTTTAAGAAGAGATTATACTGATATTACATTTTATTTTCCATTTCAAAAGCAGTTGAATTTTTTTTTTGCTGAGTTTTCATCTTACACTGAATTATGTCATTATTCTTACTAATAATCATATGTTCCTTAACTTTACTAGAGTTCATTCAGAGGAAAGACAATATCTTTTTAAAAAGCAGAACATAATATGTACATAGAATACACAGTGTTCATAGAGACACACACACACACATATATATATATATATATATATATATGATAGGTTCTACAAGTTTTGATTATGTATACTTGTGGCTATTTAAAAACTTGATTTTAATAGTTGTACTTTTTAATAGAGAGTAAGATATTTTTAAGCCAAATTAATCTCAGTTTTAGTGAAACAATGACCTTTGAGTTTACAGACAACATCTGGAGGAAACAGCTGGGTAACCTATCAGGTATTTTTTCAAGTAGAAGTGCAATGTGGTGTTCCTGTGGTACTGTTTAGAGATTTTCAATTCTCACATCATGTAGCACACAGTGGTGCTATTAATTAGAAACTGATGGAAAGCCAGAAATAAATCCTTATGTCAAGCAGAATGTCTTACATGGAGGAGATTCGAAAGTCATGCAACTTTCTAAAATTGAAATGTTCAGGGTAACAGCAAGGATAACAGACTCCCTGCTACCAAGTCAATATTTTCCAACTGCTAAATGTTAATTTCTTTAATATCTATTTTCTCTCTTAAATGCATAACATTAAAATGGACTTTCCTATCCTTTTAAAAATTAATGATACACAAATCTATTAAATTGTTCAAGTTCCATTGTATATGTTTTGTAAAATAAATTAAAAAACTATGCAGTAATTATTTTTGCAAACAATAATTGCAAAGGTAAAGTTATCACTTCCTCTTACTATAGTGCATTTCCCCTTTCTTTTACTCCTAGCAATGAATATATATTCCTGGACCATAATACATACATCAGGTATCATTTGGGGCAGCTAGATCGAACTTTTCCTAAAACTTCCATTAATAACTTGATCAGTGTTCTTAATCCCTACCTCAATACAGTGAGTAGTTCCTAGTGTCAATATTTCTATATTTACTTCACTTGTCTGTCAATGCCTAGCCTAATTCACCATTAAAGATTACATAGTTTGCTTTTACTCAGAGTGTTTGCCGTGTACCAGTAGCTGGAGTATCTCCTGAAAACTTGTCGTAAATCCAGGATCTCAGACCCCACCCCAGAACTACTAAATCAGAATCTGCATTTTTGCAATATTTTTGGATGATTTGTCTACACATGAAAGTTTGAGAAGCCCTGCCTTGGGGAAGCAGTTTTCAACCATGGCTCCATATTAACATGCCTCTGTTAACTGTCCCAGTGAAATGGAATCTTTGGATGTGGGTACTGTGGAAGGGGGAGATGCTCTAGGCATCTGCATCTTTTAAAAGCTCCCGGGTGAAACTTAAAGCCAAATTGTCTGGTGGATGGCAATCTACCCACATAAGAATCATCTCATAGTGCCTGTGAAAATGCCATTTCTAATTTTTCTCCTGAGATTTGCATTTATTATGCATAGAATAGTTGGTTGGAAGTTCCCAACCAATCAGTCCACAATTAAACTACTGATTTGTTAAAGCTATTGTGAAAAAAAATCTGACCTGTCAAATAATTAACTTTAAAAATTATAATTTTTCTTGTATATAGAAAAAATAATTCAAGTAGGTAGGGAAAGCTTCAGGCATGTTTGGTCAAGGTTGGATGTCCATTTTTTCTAAGATTTTCTCAGTTTTGCCTCCTGTACCACTAGATTCATTCTTAGAGAGAAAAATGCCTTTAGCAATCACAGAGTTCACTTGTAGGCTCACATCCTATGTGTTAGAGGAAAAGAGCATTTTTCAAAAATTTTGTTTTTTTGTTTATCAGAATAATCAAGAAATTTCTTTCTGAGAAATTCTCAGTAAATATATCCCTCATGACCATCTTTAAATAAACTGCTGTGACCAGGACATTTGAGGTTGGCTGAAGCCCATGGGGACTTCAGGACTGCTATGATACAGGGGAAAGGAAAACTCTACCAAAGGAAATCAAGGTACCTTTAGCAGAAGAGAAAGAAAATGGGTACCAGAGAAGAAATCAGCAGATATTAATTCTAGAGTTATTTTGTTAAGTGTATTTTGCAGAATTAGACTTTGTAAATAGTTGTATTTCTATAAAATACAGTACCTGTGACTCAATACATAGTCATGTTAATGTAGAAACATGAAGATTCTAGAAAAAATTTGTAAGTAGAAACTATTTATAACTTATAACAATAAATAAATCTTCAAAATAACTTGTTTTCACTAAAAAGCCTGAATGCCATATATATCTCTAATTGGCGCATAGCCAAGTAAAAGAAAATTATTTCTCAAAATTTTGCATATTTTTATGTCATGAAACTGATTTTGCTTCTTTTTCAGTATGTATTTAAATTCTAGTCACAGACTCAATTTCAGCATATGAAATTTTATAATATGAATTCTATGTTACAGTTGAGATAATCAATCATGTTTCAATGTAATCCACATTGCATAGGAGACTTTTATTATGAGCATTATCGTTGTAGTATAGTAAAGTGCATTGTTAATGAAGCATGGAAAAGGAATAATTTCAACTAATAGGCATATATGTCAAATTTCAATTAGGACTATGTTAGAATCCAAAAAGAGAGATGAGCATATAAATTTAAACCTTTGACCTTCACCATAAAGTACAAGGTCTGAGAGGAAAATTAAATTATTTTGATGTAGAATACAAATTTGAATAAATTAATGTGCTCCGAAACTTTGTCATGACTCAGGCTCCATATGATTTTTAAAAATTTTACATACTTACAATTTATACCTTTGAAATGCTTACTTCTATTCCATATATTGTAATATTAATGAATGAAAAAGATCAACAAATTCAACACAAATTTGTTGTGTGTCTACTCTGTTAGTTAAACAACTGATCCTGAATTAGTGACCCATGAAACAGAGCAGGCTTGCAGATTTTTTCCCTAGAAAACAACAATACTTCTTTAGTATTATTAAGTATTTAGTGAATGTTCAGTTTCCCTTGTTTGATATATATGTATTTTTTAAAATTTTTTTTGCAACAGGGTTATTTGAGTTAGGAACCAAAGAAGATCTGTAGAATTGCATTTGTTTGCCCTCTCCTTTCATTCTATCTTAATCTGTTGGATATCTTTCCCTCCTTGCAATTATTTTCTTTATAAGTTGGGTTCTTTTTTTTCTATAGAGCTTTCTGCATTATCAACTGTTCTGATTGCTACCTGTAATACTTTTTAAAACATTCTCCCTTTGCTCCATGTATTTTCTGTAATTAGAATTTGAGGCTTGTTCTGATTCAGGTCTGATTATTTTTATCCAGAATATTTCACTGGAGTGCCAGATTATACACAATGTTAAAAAATGAGTATTTTATTCAACATCTAAAAGTTAAGATGCCTTTAAAATGAGAGAATACACACACATGCAGATATGTACTGATATTTAGGGAATCATCTTTCTGAGAAAGATGATTTCTGAGAAAGATATAGCCATACATTGATGTTATTTCATACCTGACTTAGTGACCTATTTTAAATATATCTTCATTTCTAAAAAGGAAAAGAAAAAGGTTTTAAAATTTGTACTTTATAATGTTTCTACATTTTGTTTTAGCAAAAGTATCTTTGCTATATATCATTCTCAACTTTTTCTCTTACATTTACAAGGGACTTTTCTTTTTGCTTAAAAGTAGGTTTTAGCTCCTGTTCTTAGTCTTAAAACTCTTTCTCTTCTTCTCAAGTCATTTTTCAGAACCACAAATATAAAAAGCAATTTATTACATAAGAAATGAGATAAAGGGCATAGAATTTAAGAATTGAGATCGATGACTTGCTGTATATTCTTCTGAGCTGAGGTAACCAAGGTCAAGCAGAAGTAAGATTAAATTGTTATTCTCTGGATTCTCAAAGTCTTTTCCAAAAATATGTAGGAATGAGACATGGAGAAATTTTAATTCAAATGCCAATGGAGACTTAGTAATTTATCTTAAATGCCTAGATACAGAAAAAGATCAACAAAATTAAATTAATACAACATGCTACAGGCAATTGATAGAACCATCTCACAACTAAAGAGCTTGTTTGAATTTATGATGAGGAATATGTTTGTTTAGTTGGAATTAAAAACAATATGTTATCTACATCATGCAGTTTTATCTAGAAGTTTAACTGGTACACAGAAAACTTAGTAAAATTTTAAAAACACAGGAAGGTAAGAGATATTATAATTAATGTAATAATCCTAAATCTAATGTTATTGATAGCTCCTAGAAAGGCTATATTAATAATGGAGGTCACATCATTATGACAATTTCCTGAACTGTATTCTATGACTTATAAATGTGTTAAATGTTTGTGTCTTGTGATTGTTTCTCTGCTCATATATACCATTTAAATTTATTTCAGGGAGAGCATGTCCAATAATAAATGTAAAGCTCAAAATTAAAAACTATGTTTCAAAATGGGAACCAAGTTTATAAGATAAGTTCATTGGTATGAAAAAGAGATACCATATTCTATTATTCAGATGATTATGCTTATTAGGGCAAAAATCACTTGATGTGTATGATAAGAGCTTTCTAGCAGATGTTTCTTTGATGTAAGATATAAAACAGCACATACCTCATTAAACAACACATCAAAAGCATAAAAATGCAACCACTAATCTATATTTCATAATTTCCCTATAATAACTCTAAGTAAAACTCATTGAACACAAATGAAAGAGCTGTAGAAAAAGGTGATATTAAAATTTATATATGGTTCAGTTTTTGTTCCTTTGAATTTGATAAAAAAATCTGTTGGTCCAAACTGAATATAAAAAATGAAAAACAGTTTAATATATAAAGGATAACTTAGGAACATTTCCAATAGGAACAATGACCATTTCATGTTCAAATGACCAGTTCATCAAAAATGTACATATTATTAAAAATATTGGACTTGAATGAGCCATTAAATACCATCAAACCTAATTCCTACATTTTACAGATGAGTAAATTGAGGCAAACAGCAATGAACTAACTTGCTTTAACCCAGGCAATTAAATTGGAATCGTGATTAGGATTGAAATTTTTAGACAAATATTTCAAAGCTCTTTCCCATACTCTGCCATGTTATCTTAGAAGTATACTTTCTATCTCAGAGGCTCTTACATTTGTAGAGTTGTAAAATGTCTTACATTAGATATGTTTGCTATTCAACAACATAAACAAAGGTCGGAGGCAGGTGTAACATGTATCATAAAATAGTACCATTATGGCAGAGAGCGTCTTTATCACTTATTAACTACTCACCTTTATTATTCCTCAGTTATATCAGACATAACCCTCACAAAACTTCTCTAACATCCTGTTTCTTATCTCTGTCATTGTTATCTTCATTCTCTTCGGAAGCCTGAGCATCTTCCTTTAGTATGTTCTTTTTCTTAAGTCGTCATATAAAGAACACATATCTCTCCAATCTATCCACTTTTATCATCCCTAACTCTATTACTTTTGCTGTTGCCTCCACTACTTCATACTCATCTAGGGACCACTGCATATACTCTTCCCTGTTTTCTAGGCTCTTTTGCCTTTCTCCAACATCTGCCTAACTCTGGTGTTCTTTTCCTGACACCCTGAGAACAAATTTGTTTTCTTCCATGGCACTTCCAAATCATTCATCCACTGTTTATCACACTGGCCTAAGCTTGACAGTGTACTTACCTGCCTCATCCAATGCATGCTCTTTCAGAGCAGGTGTTGTATTCAAGTCACTATTGCCTCGCCAATATCTGGAATTGTGTCTGGCTCACTGTAGACACACACACAAATGCAACAATTAAGCCATATTTTGGGAATATATCTCTGATTACTTATTTTCATTTTCCAATTATCTCTGAATTGTGCTTGTCATTTTTTAGAGAGGAATAACAGGTTCCAAAGTTTTAATAGGGTTTAGCTTATTTATTGTGTTCTATTTAAATGGATTTCTTTTGTGTACTACTGAGATGAGCCCATTCTCTGGGAAACCCTACTTGATCATGAATAATTGCCCCATCTTTTCCTGCCACTATAATATAGTTTTTTAGTTTGTTTCTTCCTACTGGATCAGTAATAGTTATTTAGACTTTGTTTGTATCAATCTTTAGTGTAGAAATAACCAATGCAAAATCATTTTACTTTCAAAAAAAGTGCCCATGCAAATATCCGTATTTTACTAAACATATCCAGGCTCAAATTATCTGTAAATATTATTGCCATTGTGAAATTTAAATAGTCATATAATACTGAGATATAAACAAAAAAGTACAAGGAAATACTATGTCAACAAATAAATTATTCACCCATAACACTTACCTTTGTAATCTTGAAATCATGCTAACATACATAAACTATAATGTCTCTTTATATGTGATAGTAAATCAAATAATCAAAAAAGTTTATCCTATGTTTTTACTCTAATTCAAATAAATAAAGAACCATTATACTGAAAACACATTGATATTTACTATATTATATACAGCCTTTGTATTCACTGCCTCCTCAAACAATTTTTTTTTCTCTGTCAGGAAGGAATCAATTGCTATTTTATCTGCTTTCCATTTCCCCAACTCTACTACCTGAGTTTCATCCACTGGCAGATTTTCATGTCTAGATGAGATGAGTAGGGTTTTTTTTCAAAATTTAATTGTAGAAATATAGACTTTAAACCATTCAGTATAATTTTGGATACATTTGAAAGTAAGCTGTTTATTATAAAGTCTAAACTTCTTAAATCCTTTTGAAATAATGCTGGCTAACAATTATTTAGTACATACATGTGCTTGCACTAATCTCAGCATTTTGTATGCATTAATTTACCTGATCCTCATGTTCAAAGTCTTCAGTACTATTATCATCCTCATTTTACATATGAGGAAATGAAGCCCAGAGATAACAAACCCAAGTTACACAGGTTATAGGTGGAGGACCCAGATTTCAAACTCAGGCAGATTTTCTCCATTCTTTTAATTTCTTCACTATTATGCCTGTCTGAAGAAAAAAATATTTTTACCTTTTTTCAGGCATAAAGAATTCTAGATGTCTGAAATAATTTTGTGGTTATTTTAAATAGGTTTTTGTCCTTTTAAATGTGCTAAAAATCCAAATCAAATAAGAAAATATAATTTTCTTATAGAAGTGATAAAATTACAGTCATACTTTCAATGCTCAGTTCTTTAATATAATAAAACCATATTTACTAAATTAAACTTATTCTTTCCAGAAGAAATTATTTAAACTTTTGGGACCATCTAGGCTAATTACCCACATAAAAGTTCAATCAACATTCTTTGAATTCCTTGAATTCCTTTTTGAGAAATTTAACTGTGGAAGAACATTTTTACATTCTCAGTTTTCTAAAGTGGCTCACTTTAATAGTAGAACTGGATAATCTGCCTTGCAGAGTCATTTTTAATGTTAGAACATTATAGCTTTCAATATAAAGTCTTAAACTTTATACTTCACTTATTTTTATTATATCAAGTCAGAAGGTAAGAAAATACCTTCAGAGGCATGAAACTGAAAGAACTTTTGAGAGGCAATTGTTACAGACATCTTTAATAAGTCATTTTTGAAGATTTAGGACCATCACCTAATTTTTTTCTTTTCTTTTTTTTTTCTTTTTTAAAGACTTTCTGAGAAATTTCTTCCCTGAATCTATCCCACTGCCTTCTGTTTTAATGCTTTGAAATTTTTTTCTGAAACCATTTATACATTTAAAGTTAAAGATGATGGTCGTTGAACATCTATGAAAAAGATAACCTTTTTGCTTCTGTTAGCTGTTACCTCCTCAGAGCTAACAGTTTCAACTTAAAGCCTGATGTTTTATAAGACATATTGAGCTTGAATTATAAAATTTAACCCTTCTCTGTACCAGCTTGTTCTTTGCGTATATAATGCTCTCTCATGTTTCCTAAAGACTTGAAGCAATGTTTAAGTTGTTGCAATTCAAAACACAAAATACCCTTTTGAAAACTTGATTTAATAAAGAAACTAAAGAAAAAATTAAAAGTTTATAATTTTACTCAGATTTTCTCCAGATTAATGAGGAAATCAGGAGTACAAATATAGTGGAGTGTGTGTGGTATGTTTGTGTTTCGCACAGGGTAATATTTGTGGAGCCAAATATAAAAGAATAGAGAGTATGGTCCACAGATTATAAATCATATATCTACAAGGGCCAGGCAGGAGCAGAAATGAGGCAAAGGGAACCAGTAAGGGTTGTGGCAAACCAAAGAGATGTGCCCATTTAAATGTGTCAGCTCCAACTATTGTTGGCCTGCAGGAAAGAGGATCCGTTGTAGCCAAATCTTCTCATAGTTGAAGAGATGCATGATATCCACTTTTTTTTTATGAAAAGTATCTCCATGTCCAAATTCCAGCAGCTAATCAATAACCTGATCCATTATCATTTTCAATATAGTAAAAATAAGTTATTGGATACATACCATTTAGCAAACTCTTTACTTGGTTACTGAGATCATAATTATGAAAAATACACTGCTCCGCAGGATCTAACTCTAGAATAGAAAATTGACAAGGAAATAATAATCTTAAAAATGTGTATCCAAAGGAAATGTAGTCATAGAGTGGTACACAAGGCATGGAAATGATTCACAGAAGAGAGTGATCATTCTTCTGAAAGGGTGAATAGGTCTCACGGAAGCAACAATGCTTCTGCTCAATGTTATTTATGATGTTAATGAATAATACTATTCAATAATAATATTATTGAGCTATATAATAATACTATTATTAAAACTATATATAATACTATTCAATGTTAATGAATAATACTATTCATTAAAGAATGAATAGTATTTTTCCAAGCAGATTATAGAGAACTTTTTATGAATTCATAATAATACTATGTAATCCTAGTTCACATTATCTAATTTGAGTTCAGTAATTCTTTTACATGTCTCTTAACCCAATTAATTAAAATGAAGTATTCCTTTAGTTAAGAAAAACACTTTAAATCTCGACCTAAAGGATAACACTTGATTATTTTGGGGAGAAGGAAAACAACTTACAAAATGGTGTCTAAAAAGGTGAAATATTTCTCTAAATGTCTTACAACTGGCTCTTAAAATCCATAAAGAAGCATAATGTCTCAACTAACCAATTCTTTCAAAAAGAATTGTTCCAAGATGTTCACTGAATCCTACACCATGTGCTGCCCTTGATGCCCTCACTTGTTTTGGGAGGGTGACCCTCTCCCGAGCCACCCTGGCTGGAAGACTCAGTGTTCAGATAGCAGAGTCTATTTCTCATGAAGTAGATATTCAGGAGGGATTCAAATAAAACTGGTTCATAGAAAGGATTACAAGTTGATAACATGAATATACTTGTGTTGGAATCCTGTATGAAAATCATCAAATTAAATCATGATTTTGTGGCATTGCATTGAATTATTACATCACTTCATAATAAGTCCATGTGACTTTCAAGAGTAAAGGCTGATTTCTTTCTGACCCTTTTATCTTGAGCCTTCCTTGCTTAAGTAATTTTTTGTTAGTATGTTAATATAATATTAATCCAGGAGAAAAAGATGGCTAAAGATTTTATTTTATTTAAATGAAATTTTTTCTTTCCCAAAGGATCATACCAGGTACACAACACACAAACACACACACAAAAGTTGGCTCTATTGAACTGGTGGCTTGTGTCAGAATTGATAGGCAATATTATTTATTTCAAATGTGGAAATTGAGTTTAGAAAAGGGTTAATAAAGATACTGAGGTTTATAAGATTATCATCTTGCCAATACTACATCATCATTATGGTTTTAGTATTTTGTTTGAAAAATTGTGTATTAACAAAAACAAGTTTCAGTTGATCATTATTCATATACAAAGACATGGTTCTAAACCTTATCAATTTTTGAGTGGTCTTTGATATTGATACTTGCCCTTAACTTAAAAATTTAGAATAAATAGTATTGTCCTTCTTAAGATAGGTGAGCAAAATGGTAAATGTAAAATATCAATCTGACATGAGAACATTAGTATTTTCATTATTACTAAGACTTTTCAAACATGGTTAAGTAGAATTCACTCTACTAGATAAGCTTGATACTCTTTAGGTTCATAAAAGTAGAGGAAAGAGAATCTATATATCTTGATAACTTTCTGCCAGCTACAAAATTGGCTTAAACTATTTACACAAATTATTTTATTCTCACCATAATGTTCTGAGATTTTTTTTTTAATGGGAAAATTGAAATTAAAAGCCGCTAATTACCATGTATCTCAAATAATAAGTAGCAGAGCCAGGAATTTTCTGACTTAGTAGTTTATTTTTTGAAGATATGTCTTCTGCTCAAAGGAGCACTGAAATGCATTTGATAGAAATAAGAAGAAAGGGAAACATGCAATCTAGTATGAGTGACATGTCAAATAAGTGATCTACAGGAAGTAATTTAGTAATTAACTCTGGACTTGTCAGTAGAGTGGTTGAGAAAGTTAGATTTTTTGAGATCTTAAAGGGAATAAAAAGTATGAGTTAAATAGTGATCAGAGAAGGATGCAAGCAATACAGGCATCCACAAATAGAATATAAAAAGTTCCAAAGAGGAGATGGACATAGGTTTGCATAAAACTTAGGAGAGAAGATAGCCTGTGAAAAGGAGGGGGATTATTTGAGGAAACAAAGAAAGAGGTGGTGGAATAACACAGGGCATAGTTTAGGCATAGGGCAGTGATTAGATTGATCTTGAACTTTAGTAATTCATTTGAATTTTGAAGAGAACTGAGAGAAAATAACATGGAGTCATAATATTTATGTAGAAGGCATATGCTTGATAATTTTTTTTAATTTCTAAAAATAATCTAACAAAATACAAATGCACCCGTGCACATACACATACAGAAGATGATTTTCCCAAATAAAAAGACAGGCTATTTACATATGTGGATTATTCATTATCTTTTATACATATAAGGAGAATGGAAGGAATCATTCAGAATAAATGAAAAAGACAATTATAGAAAAGGAAGTTTGAGAGGATAAAGATGGAAGTCATTTGTGACCTCATTTTGCTTCCCAAATATACAACTACCATTGTACAATATTAGATGGAAAAAACAATGAAAATGTATTTTCACTTTTTAGTGCCCTATCCCAAGAGAAGCAATTTTATCTTGCTACATCTAATCTCAAGGACTCTCTTCTTCAGTTTCTTGGGTTAAGAAGAGTCATCACTTTGAATCCGGCACTCATTTCTTTCTAAATAGTGCTTTTAAATTTTGAAATGATTTATCTAAATCCACAATAGATGTTTAAGTTTTTAGGAAATTATTGCCTGAACTAGTATGTGATTTATAACACATTTATAATGTTAGCCAATTTATAAAATTTAATATCATGATATCATTGCTCTGACATTTTGAAAATTCAATTAGTAAACATAAACAGCACATAGAAGTCAAGTTGATTCATTTTTAAGCAAAATCTTCAATTTGCAATTATCCTTAGTTTTAGTTTTGATATTTTGTTGAGAACCACTCTCTTCCACTAGCTTTCCTCCCCTCCCCTCACAAACATTATAATACTTTTCTTACCTGACTTATATAAATGTGTTAAAAAAGAAATAATTTCAACAAAACGTTTAAGAATGGCAAAACCATGATTATACAGTTATATTTTAAGAAAGCCAATCTGTTAATGTGATTATTTTTGTGTAATTGTATATAAAATTCTAAATATTTGCTCATGTTATTAGAATGTTTAAATTACATTTTAAACCTCAGAAGGGCTAGAAATTAAAAAGCCCATATATCTAGTGCATTTGCTTCTTACATGTATTTATTCCTCTTGATTTAAGACTGAACCAGAGGAAGAAAGAAGAATCATATACATATTGAGTTCATTTATTTAAGCAAAAAGAAACACACAATGACAGGCTACCAGTGATCTATAGGTGACAATAACAAGTTGTGAGGAAAATGATTCTATGGTAAATGGTATTTTTTTTCCTCAAAATGAAGCCATATATAAACTATGAAAGAGGTATACAATGCCCGCAAGGAACTGTTGACTATACACTAAACCAGCTATTATTACCTCATTAATCTTAATTTCCTTTTTATCTAAGAAATATCTGTGTCCCTTATGGAAGACTGTTTTGTTTTCTACATCAATATGTTCTGTACAGTTCTGAGATTGAAAGAAAGTAAGCTCATAGCTTACTTTGAAACAGCAGGGAATGTGCTATCATACCCTTCTACCTGGAACATAGCAGACAAGCATAAATATTCATTCCATCTATATAATTAGAAAGATTTCCACTAAAAAAGATAATATTATAAAATTCATTGCTAAAAGAACATGGTAATAATGTCTTACTGTGTTTCACTTTATAGCAATAATGCATTCATGATAGAAACATTGTGCCTACTAATACTGTATGATTCTGCTAATATGCTTATTCTGAAATTTTATATTCTGAAATTACATTTTCTTTTATGTATATTTTACCTATTTATTTCAATTTTCTTTCCTGTTCTGAGAATGCATTTAGCATAATATTTTTCCCACATTAATTCACCTTATTTTATGGCTTTCTTTCCTCTTCTCTTTGAAAAGCATCTCTAAATATTTGGTGTTTGATCCTTCGATGCAGATAATAGGTAAAGTGATTACAAAGAGCTCAGATGAGAACATTCAGTGCACCAGTTTGGATCACATTGTCTCTGTTTCCTCTCTAAATGGAGCTGGATTGCAGAACTGCTTAGCATCTATCTATCTTCCCCACTCCACTTCATTCTCAAGGCAGGGACATTGAGAGGATTCCTATGGCTCTCTCTTTGGATCAAATTTGCAAAAGCAGAAAAGCTATAAATTAAGATGCAAAGAAAATCCCAATTTTAAATGCATCTTTCAGTTTCTTGCAGTTAGCCAGCCACTGTTCTAGGTCTCTGAATGTGTTTCACTTACAAGCCTCAGCCTATGCTTCTTTTGTTCCTAGCAGGGAAGACTTGCTCAAAGGAGAATGGAAGTGCTAGAGATTTAGATTTGAGCCAGTATCACTCAATGAATCGCTGTTTTCCAGTACATTTTGGCAAGGCTGTTTGGAAGACTGCTGCAGATTTGTGACAAGCAATGGAAAAACCAGTCAAGATATGAAATGTATAAACTCATATCCACATGAAGGAATGCAGAGAGAAGAGGGAAGAAAGCCAGACATTGAGGCCCATAGTTATTATGGGTGCAAAAGCAATCCCAAGAATAACTGCAGATAAGATTGACAAAATGGAGAGCAGAGCAACAGCAATTAATATAGTTAATGTGAGAAAAAAGGGCCAGTTTTTGTTGTGGCTGTTTTATTTTTTTCCTAAACAGCAGGCTTTGCTTTTCACGACTTGGAATCTACAGCCTGTTTCACAAGCCAGGAGTGGACCTAGAGAGGTGCAAATTATGGATTAGCCCCATTAACCTATCACGACCACAGCACCTTCTGTGGTTCTTCAAGGGAGGGAAGGGGCTGGTTTTCCTTTGGAAACAGAATCAGCATGGTAATCAGACTCAGAGGTAAAAATAGCAAAATCTGACTTCATCAAGTAAAAAAAGAAAGGCTAAGCATACAATAAACATTTTTTAATATATTTCAACAATGCTGTGAGGTAGAAGGGCCTTTTGTTTTATTCTTGTTTTATTGTTTATTTTCCTTTTAAATATCCCTCTCATGAACCAGGCAAATGAAGATAAAATTACTTGCTTAATGTAACATAATTCTGAAGTGTGTAGCTGGAATTAAAACTTCTGTCTGTATGATTCTAACATATTTTCATTCCAGCATGCCTCAAAATCAAAATCAAGTGACTGCTTAGAAAAGCTTTATTTATATACAAAGAAATACATATTTATCAAGCATCTGCTTGCACAAGACCAGACTCTGGGTTAGGTGCTAGGAACAGAAAGGCACATGGGACAGGCACATGTGCCTACCCTCAATAGGCTCAAATACTAAGTTAATAACATTCATCCATTTAACAAGCCTTCAGTAGACACTTTTTTAAAACATCTTTCTGCATGTTTTAAAAATAGGGCTCAGAGAGGCTAAATAATTTACTCAAAGTCTGACAAGAGTGTGTTTTTTCCATTATACCTTGCTGACTCGTTCTGCAAACCAAATCAAATGGACCAAAAATTATGACTGAACGTTTTTATTTTTTCAGCATATTATGGGGATGTAAATGTTTAGGTTACATATATTGCCTTTGACCCACTTGAGTCAGAGCTTCAAGCATGTCCATCCCCCAGACGGTGTATGCTATACTCATTAGGTGTGAATATACCCATCCCAACCTTCCCTCTCCCACCTGCCCTACACCCAATGAATGTTACTATTATATGCACACTTAAGTGTTGATCAATGAATACCAATTTGATGGTGAGCACATGTGGTACTTGTTTCTCCATTCTGATGATACTTCACTTAGAGGAATGGTCTCCAGCTCTACCCAGGATAATACAAGGGGTGCTAGATCACCATTATTTTTTGTGGCTGAGTAGAACTCCATTGTATACATATACAACATAATATTAATCCACTCATGTATTTTTTTTATTTCAGTATAATTCCCTCCCTTCCCCCCAGACACACATGAAACTCCACTCATATATTGATGGGCACTTGGAGTTGTTTCCACATCTTTGCAATTGTGTTGTGCTGCTATAAACATTCTAGTGCAGATATCTTTTTAACAGAATGTCTTTTTTTCCTTTGGGTAGATGCCTAGTAATGAACTTTTTATTTGAACACTGTAAGGAAAAAGAAGGTCACCTTACCTGACATTTGGGGGTAAAAGATGGTGATTATCTCTATATGGTTAATTGTATAACTTATTTTCCTCTCATGCCCTCTGTGTAGATGCCATTTTGCTATATAGCCTTAAATCTTTTTAGGGAGTCTTCTTTCTTTTTTTTCCCCCTCTCCTTCATGCTTTCATTTTATTTTTTTAATGTTGTCTGTGGTTTTCTTTAATTTTGTTTGTTTTCTTTCTAATTCCAAATTCAGGTCACTTCATTAATAGACAATAATTCTTCTGGAAAAAACTTAACAGATGTGTAGAATCTGAAAGGGAAAGAGTAACTTAACATTTTTTCTACATGACTAAATATTTTCCTATTCAAAGAATTTTTTTTTTTTTTTTTGAGACAGAGTCTGGCTTTGTTGTCCAGGCTAGAGTGAGTGCCGTGGCGTCAGCCTAGCTCACAGCAACCTCAAACTCCTGGGCTCAAGCGATCCTCCTGCCTCAGCCTCCCGAGTAGCTGGGACTACAGGCATGGGCCATCATGCCCGGTTAATTTTTTTATATATATATCAGTTGGTCAATTAATTTCTTTCTATTAATAGTAGAGATGGGGTCTCGCTCTTGCTCAGGCTGGTTTTGAACTCCTGACCTTGAGCAATCCGCCCGCCTTGGCCTCCCAAGAGCTAGGATTACAGGCGTGAGCCATCGTGCCCGGCCTATTCAAAGAATTTTATAGATTGATTTTAAAAGCAGCTGTAGGTAAAAACATGAAAAATAAATGCAAATTAGATCAGGTGATGAATTATTTTCCTATAGGAAATAGGTAGTAGAGTTTTTATGTGTTTTACTTATTTCAATTTTCACGCATCTATCTGGTAGTGAAAAATTATAAAAATGTTTGAAAAACAAAGCATTTCAGAATGGACTACTATGCTTCAATACTTTTAAAGATTTGTAAATTAATACTAAGGAAACCTAAATATTTGTAAATCCTTTACTGTTTTTCCTATTATTTTGAAAAAAATATTTTAAAAGATCCCACCAAAAAGACACCTGCACTCGAATGTTTATAGCAGCACAATTCACAATTGCAAAGCTATAGAAACAACCCAGGTGCCCATCAATTCATGAGTGGATTAATAAAATGTGGTACACGTATACCATGGAATACTACTCAGCTTTAAGAAACAACGGTGATATAGCACCTCTTGTATATTCCTGGATACAGCTGAAACCCATTCTACTAAGTGAAGTATCTCAAGAATGGAAAAACAAGCACCACATGTACTCACCAGCAAATTGGTATTAACGGATCAACACCTAAGTGGACATATATAAGTAACATTTATCGGATGTCGGGAGGGTGGGAGGAGGAAGGAGGGGATGGGTATATACAACCACAACGAGTAAGATGTGCAACATTTGGAGGATGGACACGCTTGAAGCTCTTACTTGAGGGGGAAGGGGGGATGGGCAATATAAGTAACCTTAACACTTGCACCCCTATAATATGCTAAAATTTTTTAAAAAGTCAAAAAAAAAAAAAAAAAAGAAGAATGAAGCTGCTAGGTAAGCAGCTAGGTAAGGATAATTCTTCCAGTCTTTGATAAGAAAAATGCTAGTAGTTTTAAAACATACACATGGTGAAACACCCACCCTATAAAGAGAATTAAAAGATATATCTATTAAGATTTATCCGCTGAAAATTTATTATCTGAGTGTGAAGCAATTTATGAAAAACAAGGATGACAGTACAGGGGGGAGTCCCAAGAATGATGATTATATTAAACTGCAAATCTCAAAATTATGTTAAACATCAGAATATGTATTTTGCAATTTTTCTGTCACATATCTACATGTCAAGTCATAAAAATATAAACAGAAATATTTGTGTTCAAAAAATGCAATCTTGTTTGCAATATTGTGGTATCAGTACTTAAAAATAAATTGTTGAATGTTCTGGAAAGCATGAAAAAAATATGCTTTAATTTTGAAAGACATGATTTAAATTTGATTTCACAAAGAAATATTCAAATATGCTTAAGAAATATGTTTTGATATTTTTATATGTTTAAAATTTTTACTTTTAAAAAGTTTCACTAGGTAAACACACACACACACACACACACACACACACACACATATATATATATATATTTTTATTTTATTTTATTTTTTTTGAGACAGAGTCTCACATTGTTGCCCAGGCTAGAGTGAGTGCCGTGGCGTCAGCCTAGCTCACAGCAACCTCAAACTCCTGGGCTCAAGCAATCCTCCTGCCTCAGCCTCCCGAGTAGCTGGGACTACAGGCATGCGCCACCATGCCCGGCTAATTTTTTCTATATGTATTAGTTGGCCAATTAATTTCTTTCTATTTTTATAGTAGAGACGGGATCAGACTGGTTTCAAACTCCTGACCTTGAGCGATCCGCCTGCCTCAGCCTCCCAGAGTGCTAGGATTACAGGCGTGAGCCACCGCGCCCGGCTAGTAAACATATTTATTATAGAAAAATTAGAGAAAATATAGATGAGTTTTTTAGGGAAAAAATGAGAAAGGAACTTAAAAATGCATTACTTTATAATCAATATTCTACTATTAATATTTTTATCCATATCCTTCTGTTTTCTACTTTTCATGCATCTTTAATATTTATTACATACAAATTATACTTTTAAAACTGTATTATAATTTATATCCATTATATGTACTTGTGCTGTCCATATGTGGGTGTGCACATGCCTGTGGGCTTCATGTTTTTGTATAAAAATTGTGATCAATGAAATTCTTACTTTTTCCTGTTTAGGGGACGTAGGATATGGTGCCAACTGAAGAGATAAACAGGTAATAATCATCTTTTATTTTTCATGTGTTGTATTAGAAAACCATAAACAAATATAGTCATATTTTCTTAAATATAAGTCATAAATAGAATTTATTTGTTGTTACTTAAAAATTCTAGTGCAGAATGCACATTCGTAAACTAGAAATCCATTATATAAATATTATATATATGTTAGATATATATCTAATGTGTGTGTGTGTGTATATATATATATATATATATCTGATGTAATTAAAGGACAATTCATCTGGATTACAGATTCTGACTCAGCTATTATTAATAGCTAGCTTTGTGGAATTGGCCTAATAATTTATTTCTATTTTCTTATGTAAAAAGAGAAATTTACTTATGTGAACACTAGATTGTTTCTTATAGCTTCAAGGTAATATTGCTTTGTGACTTAACAAATTCTTTAATATGTCAGCAGATTAAAATAGTACCTAGTTACAAGTATATGTAATATCAATATATATGTTGTATTAAAATAAATTATAAGATGTTTGCAGAAAACCATAGTTCTTTTAAGTTGTTCAATAACAAAGGACATTCATTTCAAAATCAAGTTTTAATGTTACTTTAAATTATAGTAAATTTTGCTTGTAACTATAATGAAGAAATTTCTCATATGTAAAAGTGTTCAAATACTTCCTTTCAAATCCCAATATTCTTCATTTCTCAAAGCTGTTCTCAGTCATAAGTCCTACTCCAAATGCTGAAAGTAGTCAAAATTAATAAAAAATAGAATATGTGAAAGACTACTCTTAGATAATTTAATTTGTCAAATGAAAATATTAATATACTTTTTGAATCATACACAAATATTTTGCTTTTTAATAAAAATAACTTTCAAAAATTTCAAGTATTCACTGTAAAACTAAACTTCTATATAACAAATATTGCAAACATTTATTTCAAATATTATTTTTATATTTGCCTAAAATATTTAGTTCTATTTCTTCCAAACAAGTGCTATTTTATGTGATGCAGGAAAGGAAAAAAATATTCTAAGTTAATTAATTATTAAAGTATTTAGATGCATAACGGGTACTCTTATTCCCATTGCCTTTTTTTAGAATTTTGCCTCTGGGAGTACTTGGACTTGAAAGCATTTGCTGAGAAAAGGAGTTGTATTGATGGTTAAGCTCAGAGAAAGATGCACTTGTTTTATAAAATCTTTTTCACTTCTCTACAAGTTTATTAAAACATATTGAAGACAGTTCAGTATAAATGTAAAGACAAAAAAAGTCTGAAAAATGAATCAGATTATTCAAAATGAACATTTCCCTTTGAATATTTTCAATTATTAGAAGACCATAAAGGAATGTGTGTGCTCTAATATATATTTGGTATAATTATATCATTCAACCAAAGGTATGGATAAATTTGATGGTTCTGGTTAATTCTTTTCTTCAAGATGAAATATAGCATCTGTGATTGAAATATATTCAGTCACTTAATTTTTTTATATAATGTTAATTTCAAGAAATGCCAGATCTAAACTTTTAAGTATACATTCACACATGAAAGTACTTTTCCCCTTCTTTTCTTTTTTTCACTTTACTTTTCATTTTAATAGCACAGAGAAATGCATAATGTTTTTAGACACTACCACCCACCACCTTTTATCACTGTTCAACTTTATGTGCGGTATAGAAGCAAAGAACTTTGGCAAGTTTAGCTCAACTCCAGGAATTTAAGAAACAAGTATAAAGTAAGGCAAAGAGAAACATATAAAAAGAGTCCTCTGTTCTGAGGTTCTCAGCCATAATGGATTTCATATTCCAAGACACAGTCCACTCTAAATTTATTGTATAAGATTAATGTCACTAAAAAATTCAGTTTATTTTTACATGGATTTATCCCCCTATTCATTCCCCTTGCCTCATTTTCCTGTATTTTCTGGTTTGGTATGAATATACTTATCAACATATCTCTGATTGCTCCTCATATAAAAACTATTTTCAATTTCTATGTAATCTTATCCTTTAAAATGTTTTTTTATTTCATCATAATAAGGGAGTACAAATATTAAGGTGACATACATTGCTATTGCCTTCCCTCCCCCCTCGAGTCAGAGCTACAAGCATGTCCATGCCCCTGACAATGCACAATGCACTTATAATGTATATATATACATTATAAAAATCTTATCCTTTACTAAGCTTTTAGCGTCCCAATTCATTCTCAGCTTCCCACAAATATCTCTTCTCTCCAGAGTTGTTAAGTTCAAATTTTTATCCTGTAGCTTTTCATTTTCAAATGTTTACCTTATCTTTGTATTTCTTTATTCATTCTCAATCTCTTATCTCTCATTATTATGAAATATTAACTTATCTTTAATGTCTTTTTAATGATCTTATTTGCAAAATATATCCTATTATTTCCCCTTTTAATATTTGAACTAATTTGATTTCTTTTTTCTTTGAGTCTTCTTTTTTTTCCTTTTTATTTATACAAATTTATGGGGAGCATGTGCAGTTTTGTTATATGCATTGATTGCATAGTGGTCAAGTCTGGGTTTTTATGGTATCTATCATCCAAATAGCATACATTGTGTGCATTTACCAATTTCTCATCATCATCTTCCTCTTGCTCCTTCCCCCTTCTCACCCTTCCCAGTCTACATTATTTATCATTCCACTCTCTACATTCATGTAAACACATTTGTTAGTACCCACTTATGAGAAGGAACATGCGATATTTGTCTGTCTGTACTTGGGTTGTTTTACTTTAGAAAATGACCTCCTGTTACAACTATGTTGCTGCAAATGACTGAATAGTATTCCATTGTGTGTATATGCCACATTTGGACTTAGGTTGACTCCATATCTTTGCTATTATGAATAATGCTGGATAAACATACAAATGCAAGTATCTTTTTGATATATTGATATATTTTCCTTTGTGTAGATACCCAGTAGTGGAATTACTGGATAGAATAATATAATAGTTCTATTTTTAGTTGTTTGAGAAATCGCTATACTGTTTTCCATAGAGGCTGTATTAATTTACATTCCCACCAACAATGTATAAATGTTCCCTTTTCTCCGACATCTGTTATTTTTTTTCTTTTTAATAATTTTTTTCTTTTTAATAATCCCCTATTCTGACGGAGATAAGATGATACCTCATTGTGGTTTTGATTTACATTTCTCTGATGATTGTGACATTGAATGTTTTGTCATGAACCTATTGGCCATTCTGTATGTCTTCTCTTGAACAATGTGTATTCATGTCCTCTGCCCACTTTGTAATGGAATTTTTTATTTTTTGTTGTTGAGTTGTTTTGAGTTCCTTGTATATTCTGGGTGTTGGTTCTCTGTCAGATGAAGAACTTGCATATCTTTTATCCCATTCAACAGTATGTTTCTTAATTCTGTTCATTATTATTATTATTTGCTGTGCACAAGCTTTTTAGTTAAATTAAGTCCCATTTGTCTATTTTTTGTTTTTGTTGCCTATGCTTTTGAAGTCTTAGCATAAATTCTTTGCTTAAACCAATGTTCAGAGGGATTTCCCTGGTTTTCTTCTAGTATTTTTATAGTCTCAGGTTTTAGGATTAAGTCTTTAATCCACTTTGAGTTAATTTTTGCATGTGATGAGTGATATGGGTCCAGTTTCATTCTTCTGCACATGGCTATCCCATTTTTCCAGCACTATTTATTGAAGAGGGCGCCTTTTCTCCAATGTTTGTTCTTGTTGGCTTTGTCAAAGATCAGTTGGCTCTAAATATCTGACTTTATTTCTGGGTTGTTTATTCTGTTACATTGATATATGTGTTAATTTTTATATCAGTACCATAATGTTTTGGTTCCTATAGCCTTGTAATATAATTTGAAGTCTTGGTAATATAATGTGATGCTTTCAGCTTTGCTCTTTTTTGCTCAGGATCGCTTTGCCTATTTGAGCTCTTTTTTATTTCCAAATGAATTTTAGGATTTTTTTTCTAATTCTATAAAAAATGACATTGGTATTTTGATAAGGATTGCATTGAATCTCTAAATTTCTTTGAGCAGTGTGATCATTTTAACAATATTAATTCTTCTGATCCATCATCCTGGGATGCTTTTCCATTTGTATGTCATTTACAATTTCTTTCTTCAGTGTTTTATACAAGTAGTGATAAGAGGGTAATCTCCCAAACAAGCTGAATTATGAGGAGTAAACATGGTTATCACCTTAGTACCATTGGAGAAGTTATGAGAGGCAAGGGTACACTTGAAATCTTAAAAAGTGGTAACTGGTTTGCTTTGTTAGTCAGGGGTCTGAAAGAAGCAAGAGAGAAAGGTCAGAGACTAAGAGCTCGAGGAAGTGGCATGCTCATGGACATATAGGAATGGACATCAGTGCAGATTTTTTTTTTTTTTTTGGCTCATGTTAACAGAGGTACTTAAAAACTAGGTAAACAGGATGACTCATCTGGATCAGATACACTTTGTCAGCAGCCATTTCAGTACTTATGCAATGAAGCTATGAATAAAATAGAAATGGCAGCAAGGCAGAGTCTATTCATGAGCCCAATAACATAGGACCTCACTCATTAAGACTGCTTTACCTACTTACATTGCTGAATTGGTGACAGATGCAGAGCCTTGATGTGGTGCCACTTAGTGGAAAGCTGATTGTCTAAGTCCCTACTCCATGGAGGGGAGAGGGGTCTGTCATTTGTGAAATTTGAATTGTATCTAGATATGGATTTTTTATGTCTACCCTCAGTGCCTTTTTTGCATCTCTATACAAAGACTTCCAGAAGTTTTGGTTTTACTAGCATGCGTTTCTTTTGGTATTATCTAGGGCCAAAGGATGTATTTAAACAAAAGAGAGTTTGATGATGAGCATATGACCATGAGATACATTGGTCCTATCATGTACTGCATTACTGAGTAGCTCCTGACCTGAAAGAACAAGAAAATATCTTCTTAAAAGCAATATACTTTGAACCAATGACTGTTATATAGTGCTGTGTTCCCAACAGGTAGATTACATAGGTCTAAAAAAACAAGGTTGAAAGGAAGAGTAGAACCACTCCTTGTCTAGTCAAGTAACTCACTTGGTGATTGTGTATTATATAATTCTTGTTCCCAGGATTTTGGGCTATATAGGATTAGAATTCTTGATCTTCAGAAGGGTATACTTCCATCAGGCCCTCAATAAAATCTCAATAAACTTACAGTGATAGCTTTTACTCTGTCATACCAATAGAAAAGCAGGCTAAAAAATGAATTACTGTAGTGGGGTGGGAGTAATAGACCATGATCATGAGAAGTGAGAGTTCTTATGATATAATAGGATCAGTAAAAAATATGTACAAATCTCAAGAGATTCCTAAAAAAAAACCCTTGATGCTTCTATGTGTGATAATAAAAACAAGCAGGCTATTACATCAGCCATGTGCTAGAAAGGGCAAGGTAACTGGGCCTCACCTCTCATTGAGGAAGGTTTCATGAGACCTTTCAGAAAGAAACATAGACCTGTGGAAGTGTTGGCTGAAGGTGAGGAGAAATCTAGAAAAGGTAGTGGAGAAGAAAGATGATGAATGTCAATTAAAGTTTCGAGACTGTGGCTCTTAATACTAACCCTCCCATTTTAAGGCATTTTAGATATGTGCTTAATCATCATCCTGAAGTGCCTATAAAAGAGCTCACTCACTGTGGGGGACAGGAAGATCTGATCAATATAAAAAGTTGACAGTGATTCATCTACAGCTCCTAAGTTGAAATGTAATTATTATCTTCAGAGCTTCTCAATACTTCTCAATAAGTAGGATGCAAACATATGGTAAAAGAAGAATTATCTATTGGCTAAGACAAAAAATAGGCATAATATTATACATGCTGTTTGTTAAATACCCATAAATATACTCTCTGTAATTTTCATTTATAAAATATTTTTGAATTGAATTTTTGAATAAATATTCCAAATATACCATCACAGAATATTTTTGTACAAAATAAAAGCTTCTATTATGTATCATGAATAGTATTATGTGATGAGCTAAATAAATAGTGGATATATATCAAAATGATGGTGACTCAAATGAAATGATTTACAGCCCAAACTGGCAAATGTTTGTTAGCTTGAAATTGAGTGACTCCCTTTTAAATAAGCCTAAGTTTTCTGCCATACATTCTATTTGACTAGTCAAAATACAAGTCTGAATACTGCTTATGATTCACTTGGCTTACATTTAATCTATTAATTAAACATTGTCTAATCTGTGAAATATAGGATGCTTTTGGCAGCTGTGCCACACAAGATTTAATTCTTAAAATGACTAAATTCCAATCTACTAGCCATCCAATTAATTGTGTTTCAGCACTAATCAGATGTTCTGCAGATTTCTCTGGTTTCCATCCTATTTCCAGAAACAGAAATTGTAATGCAGATTCTTATATATGGATACAGAAACTAGAACCTAATCTCTGTAGCAGCTGATCAAGTGAGAAAAAAATACTCAAATTTTTGAAAGTTGCAGCTGGATTTATTTTAAATACTTGGTGTCTTTCAAATTCTGATTAACCTCAAATGTGCTTACTATCTGTGGCCATATAAATCCTTTAGCAATTACAACCTTTTTAAATATTTTGACTTACTTCATCTGATACATGACATCTGACTAAGGATCTTAGTGTTAATATTAAATATAAGCAAAGTTAAGTGCTTCATTCATTTTTGACAAAAATGTATATAAAAGTTTTAGTATTTTATTTCTTAATTTCAATAGTTCCTCTAACATTATATTAAAAAAACTTAAGAACCCCACAATAGATAGCAGTGACATAAGAGAAAAGAAGATAATTATATTATTTGCATAAAGGGAAACTCTAAAAATAATAACTATAAGTAATACCATCCATTACAAAACTTATATTTACTGTTACAGTGGTCAATACAGGATAATGTGCTAAGACCATAATACATGTTTATGTGCCTATAAGGAGCTTAGACTTTTTAATAAATAATTTATGGCTGCAGAAACTTAGTTTTGCTATTTTTCAGCAATTCTGATGACAATATCAGCACACGTTGACAAATTAGTTGCTCTAAATAAATACCAAACTGACCTGAATTCTGGAGGTAGAAATGATAATACATAAAAGAAATGGCCTGGAAAATATGAGGGAAACTTTTGGCATATAAGAAATAAATTTATATTTAGATAACTTGCATATTATATAAAAGTAAATTCTCTTGGATTCATAAAATGTATTAATAGAAACTAAAAATGCCTAAGTAGTATTGTCTTACTTTCAGTTCATTATGGTGTGAACCAAATGGAGAGGAGTTTGGTAAAACATCTTTCTTCTACATGCCATAGTTTAGAAAGATAAGCAAAATAAGCTTAAGGTTTTGACACTTACATGATGTCATGACTAATTCTGCGGTTTCAGTTCAGGTATCCAGAAGGTCTAAGTAGAGAAAATTGGCTCATGGGTGGCCCTAGAAGTATCTAGGATAAAGGGAAAGATCTAAAACTAACCTAGAACTTTGAAGTCTGCCAATGTTTATGAGCAAGAGAGTGACATGATATAATCTGTGATTTAGAGCAATAACTCTTAAGACCAAGCCCCATGGGGCTGCCTGATGCTGAACTCAAGAGTACCTTCATCCCAGCTATCACTCTCTGCTCCAAGTTCTTAGCTTTTCAACTCTTATCACTTAAGAATTATCCCATGAGAGAGAATTAGGGTTAGGCTGACCTCAAAGAGCTTCTTTCTCTTCAGGATTCTGGCCTCAAAAGTCCTGGCTTCCTTTGCATCTCTCTGATGCCTTCAAATAGAAGTTTGCTTATTTTTCTGACTGTTTCTATTTTGCCCAGATTTTATTGTTGCTTTTTTGTTTGGGGAAGGGATGATTTGCAAGAGGCTACTTTACCATTAACAGAAGCCAAAATCCCTCTGCCAGATTTTAAAAATTATCTCTCAATGAATTCAGAATTGGGCAGAGAACAGATGTGTTGTTTTTTGGACCTCCCCCCCATTAAAATTTTAAAATAGGGATGAGAATCACATAGAATGAGCTGAAAGAAAAGTAGATGGAGAAACAATAGATACAGAAATGGACAAGATGAAACAGGCTGCTGTAGAAATAAGCTTCCTAGGATCTCAATGAGAGTTTAAGAATTGTGCACAGTAGAATCAGTTGTGTTAATATTAACTTTTAGGTAAGCATCACAATCTAAAATTCCTGTCATATGATAGCTTTTCATGCTAAATTTAAAAATTTCATTTTCTATATGAATGAAGTTCATTCTCCCTATAAAGGTTGACTTTGTTATATTCCTTACCTTTTTCAACATTTAAGAGTATGTTTTGCTCATTTGGTACCATAATCAAATTGGAGCTCAACCACTAAAGGGAGAGAAAAAAATGGAGATCATCTTAATGACAGTGATATTTATCTCCCAAAAAAGCCAGTGATTGTTGTTATGATTCTTGCTTTGGTCTATGTTAGCCTGACAAATCTCATATCCTCCCATAACTATGCCATAAAATAGGTCAAATGAGCACCCTCATCTTTTTAAATCTTAGACTACTTTGATACTAGTTTTAGTCAGGTTTTGAAACCACACTTCTCATAGCTTCCATATTATTGACTCAAAAATTTACTCTAGCCCAGGTGACAGAGTGAGACCCTGTCTCACAGAAAGAAAAACAAACAAACAAACAAACAAAAATAACAGAAATTATGTTTTGTATGAGTCATTGGTCATTTGTTGTTATTGCTGCAAAAAGTACAGGAAAAACAAGCAATCTGTAGTTTGCATTACAGTCACAGTTTTTTAGGTGCCTTCAAGTACAAGATTCTTAAAATATGTAAGCTTTCTTTGACCTTATAAACAAATAAAAAATAAGAGCCAAAACAAACTTGTATTTTTCCAAAAGTTTTCCAAAGCTTTGACTGATCTTTCTGGCATTCCCAAAGATACTTTTTGAACTTCTGCTGCATCTTCTAGGAATTCTTGACCAAAGTGAATCTTAAAAGAGTTGTCACAAATTTTAGTGGTTGTTCTACATACCAGCTATGCAAATCACAGCATTACCAAAGTGTATTAAATGCTCCACTGCAAAACTTCATGGATCAAACATAGGCTAAGTCACATCAAATTCTAATTCATAATGTTGTGGTTTATTTAATTTCTATTTTAAAAAGCTAAAGGATTTTCAAAAGCATTTAATTTATGTAGTCTCTAAAGTCTAGATCTGAGAAAGAGTAATGTTATTTTACAAATAATATACAATTTGGAGAGGGAAGAAACAAAAGCCTAGATAAACGATTTACTTACCTAAGGCCATCTAGTGTGTTAATGTTGAGAAGGAAACAGGATCTTGATCTATCTCCTGTGATATGTTCACTTGAGCTGATTATATGGAAGTAGAAGGACAGAAGATGAAGAAAAAAAGATGAGTTTTCATTTCAAGCTCCAATGACACATTTTCTGCAAGGCATCAGGCTGATCTTTTTTAGACATGCAGTTAAAGCATTTAAGTTTAACCCAAGATTCTAAAAGTACCCATTGCTTGAGAGTATATGAGAGGTATCAGAGTGATAGGAACCAGGAAAAAAAATGACTAATAATATATTTCTACATCATGGTAATTAAAACAAAATAATAAGAAGAAGAAGAAAGAAGAGTTCAAACTAAGAAAGCAAAATGTTTTGTACAATTTGTAGCCCTCAATTTGTATCTCATATTGATATAAGATGATGCCATTTTAGAACAAGGTATATTATTAGACATTTTAAACCCTGTTTTCTTAATTCATAAAACCTAGCATCTGGTATTTTAAGAAAAGATTGTGAAACTTCCTCAGTTACCCAGCATATGGTATAGAAAGTTCTATATAAGAAATCGTTATGAAAAATGTATGATTTTGTTGTTGATATATTAAAATAGCAATTTGACTTATAGTCCTTTATCTACTTTTATTAGCTTCTTGTATCTGGTTATTTCCCTACAAATCTGAGAATTCAAAAAATACTGTATATCTTATAGATATTATGTTTAAAAACCAAGAATGTGGTCCATAAAACCTGTGAGATTTTTCCATTCTCATAGGACAGAGCTACTATTACTCACTACTGAATTGCCCTCTCTGAGTCGCCAAAGACTCCTTCACCCCCAACCTTCTCATTTGAAGTTAATACCCTTTTAAGGCTGGGAGTATTAGAAGACAATTCTTCCAATGATTGGATTTTTATGCTGAACTAATTTTACCAGCAAGATTTGGAGGCTATCTTGTTTAAAAAAGAAAAATTCCAAATCTCCCTTTGTATAAACCTCCACTGCACAATCCTAGTATCTTTTGTGTCAGACATTAGAATTGATATAAGGAAAATCTAAAGATTTACTCAACCATTTCTACCATTCTTTATATAACTACATATTTAAAATTCAATTAATTATAAACTATATAGTAAGGATTATTAATAGCTGTATTATTATATAAATTAAGGACTGTGAGTTAAAATTTTCTTAACAATCCTTAAACAGTCAAAGGTTGAGCATATAATAATTCATGGTGTAGAATTCTTAATATTAGTCTCTCTAGAAATAAGCTCTCCTGTGCCTGCTGACTTTAATCACTTAGTGGTGAATAACACAGGACAATCCTCAGGTGAGAGTCATTTGGAACAAGCCAGCACAAATAGGGTGAGATAAGATATTTTAAGATAAGAAAGATTAAAGCAGAAAAGTTGAAGACAAGGATACATTTTTAAGTCACCGTGAAGAAAAAAAAGTGTAGGAAGTGTAGGAAGCTTTAGATCAATGACAGTGATGAAAAAATGAGTAACTTCAATCAAAACCACCCAAAGCATTTTATAAACCTGGCAAAATAAATTACTGAAGCCTGGGCAATTCAGATTAGAAACATAAAATCACTAATATGTACTTACAAATGAAAAAGGATCACTGGTCAGTCCAGCTCTTTTCAGATGATACAAACATTTTATTTTCATTCTACATTTCAAATGATTAAAAATAATAAACATAAATTAAAAATCAGGATTGGCAAATCTAGTTATTTTCTGCTGATACATTCATTTCATTTTTATTCATCATTTCCAATGATGATCAAAAATAACTTGAGAATTGAATTACTTTTACAAGAAATCAGTATTATATACATATGCCTATCATTTGAAGCTCTTCAAAACACTCATATTATTTTCAGACATTGTACCATTTCAGAAAGATTAAATAGTTATAAGTAATCAAATTTTTTACCCAATATTCTAACAGCACTATTATTGGATATAAAGTATAAATAAATATATGAAGGTTACTATTTTTGGATATATTATATGTAAAGCATGTTCTAATTACATTGTGTGTTTAATTTTAAGTACAACCGTAACGAAGTACATAATATTATATTGTCCTAATTATATAGATTTCTGTCTTTTTGTTTCATTTTGTTTTGTTTTGAGACAGGGTCTCTGTTACCCTGGCTAGAGTATAGTGGCATCATCATAGCTCACTACAACCTCAAATTCCTGGGCTCAAGCAATTCTCCTGCCTAAGCCTCCTGAGTAGCTGGGACTATAGGTGCATGTCACCATGCCTGGATAATTTTGCTGTTTTCTGTAGAGACGGGATCTCACTTTTGCTAAGGCTCAAACTCTAGGCCTCAAGCAATCCTCCTGCATTGGCCTCCCAAAGTGCTAGAATTACAAGCATGAGCTACCATGCCGAGCCCTAATTATTTTATATATATATATATATATATATATATATATATATATATATATATATATATATATATAATTTATTTATTTAAAAACATAGGCTCTTAAGATTAATTTATCTATTGAAGGTTGCACAGCAAGTAGTGAAACCAGGATGAACACTTAGGGAGTCTTACTCTAAGGTCCAAGCTCTTCTTACTATTCTATCTATCCATCTATCTATTTCTCTCTATGTCAAACAGCTTCAGTGGAGAAGAATAGGAGAACATTTTACTGAAACTCATATGACCTGAATCTATAGTAGGCTTTTCTGAATCTCTGCCCCCAATTTGAAAGGAGAAATAATTTCCATTTCTTTAATTTATCATGTATTGAAAACTACAGAAGTACAAGCTTAACCTAAAATATATAACTGTGCATATTATGGAAATAAATAGAAAAAATAAAATTAAAAACATAGTAAATGAAGAGAGGAATTAATTTGAACTAATTCTCTCAGCTTTTAAAATTTAACACAAATTGATCAAGATTATGATTAGTCATATTTTATTTTTAGTAGCCATTGTATGTATGATATGATACCATCTAAGCCAGGGTTCCTCTACCTTGGCACTATTAATATTTGAGCCAAATAATTATTTGTGTGAGAGGCTGTTTGTGCATTGTAGAATGTTTAGCAGCATCTCTGGCCTATATCTACAAGATGCCAATAGTACACATCCCCAATGTGGTACCCAAAAGTACCTTCAGAAGATGCTGATTATCACCTGAGGGGGCAAATCTCCTCTTGTTGAGAATCAGTGGTCTGAAATACTTGTGTCTGACATCACTTTGAAGAAGTTTGCTAACATGTAGAAGATTAGTAATTACTCGGCCTTTTGACAGAGACTCTCTAAGTCTGACATAATCAGTCATTTACAAAACAACTATTTGTAGTGACAATCATACCTTTTTAAATGACACAATTTGTTTTGCTCATGTAATTGAGAGTTAACTGGCTACAGTAATTAGTCCAATTGGACATGAATGTTTCCTCAGAAAAAGAAAAATTGAAATTCTTTCATGTCTGTGGAAATTCCCTCTGAGCATGAGAGTGATGAATAATACATACAAGATAAAACATGCTCTGACTCTGGTTCATAGACCTGAGATCCACAGAGAGGCACAGCACTATTACAGACTTGCTAATCATCAAACTCAAATCATTTACGCTTTAGGCCTTAAATAGACCAAAACATTAACTATTAGGCTTTAATGACATGAAATTTGACAGACTAGGAACCAAGATGAAGTAACACAAAATAATTCATTAAAAAACAGGGAAGTGAATGTGAAAGATATTTTGACTATAAATTATTTTCCAGAATTAATTCATATTGTGTAGCATCTTAGATCTTTAGAAACAGTCTTCAAAATGAGACTTAAACTTTGTAATATCATTCATTCTGTGATTATATTTTCTATAAGACTAATCAATCTAATCAGATGCAGTTCCTGACTTATATGACACTGATATTTTAAGATCTTAGCATTTTGTAGATATTTCAATATCTTTGTGGTTTTACCTTACATTATATTCAAACCATTTATTATCAATGTACCTAGATGATATGATGTAAGCAATCTTACAAAATTAAGAAAAAATAAATTTTATTTCAAAAAATCAAATTAAATATAATTTATGGATAGAATTCGAACTATTTTTGAAATTGTAAAACATGGATTCTAAGTTCTGCCTCTGCTATCTCTAAGGTATGTGAATGACTCACTTAATACTTTTCTGTAAATTGAATATAATATTTCTCCTATAAACTTCACAAAGTTATTTTGTAAATCACATTAAATGTAAAAAATCACATAATTAACTCTAAAAACAATTTTGTTACAGAATTACTCCAAAATAATTCAGCTGCCCCATGAAAGTGAGTTGAATTGCCCCGCATTATTGTTGATCATTCATTACCCAGGGAACTAGGACTTCCTAATCAAGATGCAGGAGGATATTAAAGTTCTATTCATGCTTTAGCCCAAGTATTGCTGTGGGTCATTTTAAATAAAAGACCAAAAATATTTTCATGGAGGAGTAGTACATATTTGGAACTGGCAAATAATTTTTCTACTAGTATTTGTCCTGAAAGCTAATCCTTTCCTTTTAATAGCAAAAAGGACAGAAAAAAATATTTTTACCATTACTGTTGTAATTAGGAAGGGATTTTTCTGTATTTAGAAAGTTGTGACAGGAAATAAAGTTGACTCAGGGATTGGGAATAGAAAGTTGAGAAACAAAGAACAACATATACATAAATGTGTACATTTGTATCTGAATATGTATACACACATATGCATGTATGTATATATATTTTATATTTCTAAGTATATAAACATATACACATATATGTAAATATTTATAGCTATGTTTAGAGGAGTCAATATTATGAATGTTTTCATATTTTTGGTAGAGATTTTATTTTGCATACTGCATAATTTTGTAGAGATTTAGTACTATAATTTAAATTTTTTTCATATAAAATTTGGATAAATCTGATGGAAAGGTGAAAAGGTTTTGGTCTTTTTAGTTTTTATTTATTTTATTTTATTTTTCCAGGCTTGAATTATTTTATTTACATAATATTAGTCTTATATATCAGACAATTATTTGCCTATTGTGCTCGGCATTTAAGATTTCTGAGAAAGTTCCACTTTATCATTTTGAACAATTTCTTCCCCATTATGTGAGAGTCTCCCAATGCTAACAGTTGTTGATGTCTCTGGGAACAGATGGTTTGTGGGAGGATTGTTGAGTGAGATATTCTACATCTTGGTCCCAAGACTGCACAGTTGCTGTTGGAAAGGTTACAAAAATGACAACTGGTATAGGAGAAGTTGCAAACCAGAGAGTGAAAATAGCCAGACAACTGTATGGAGGCTATCCAAATAAAAAGACTTTTTGATGAAATCTTGACAGCTTTTACAGAAGAAAATGCAGTGATTGCAAGAAGTTTGGATGGTATTAAGGTGGTTGACATATTGGCAATGCTTTGCACATCTATACTTTAACAAGTTTCACAATTCAACTTTAGAATGATGAATCTGTGGAAGACTCTACAGCAGGATTTTTTTTATTGTCCTTGAGTTAGAAGTAATGAATTTGTTCATTCCCATTTGCATGTCATTTCCCTATGTAAGCTAAGAGCATTTTTCTTTCTTTTTCTTCCATTCAAAAACTGGAATGGTTAAGGAAATACTATCAATTAACTAGACAATCTTTTACAGAGAAAACATTAATATTTGGAAAATGAGATATAGTGACTCCTGGGTTAAAGTAGGTTTGAGTTAGGAACAAAGGGCGCATTTCTGAGATTTCAATGTTCAGCAGTATCTCTCATGAATGTATTATAAATAAGTCCCCTTCAAACCCCAACTTAGTATATGTTAGGCTATGAACATCAGTGGATGTGCCTTCATTTTTTTAAACTGTTTTCCTTATTTCCCTTCATCTCTTGGCTCCATCAGTTAAAGTCCATTCAATGAAATTGTTAGCATCTCCTTTCAAATTACTGAGTATTTAAAAGTGTAAAAAGTCCATAGTAAATATAGTATTTAATTATGTCATTAAATATGCATTTTTCCTATTATTTGATGTCAACTAAATGTTACTGTTAGATTTCAATAGTAGAAGATATTCCTGTTGGATATTTGGAACTGCATTTTTGCTTAACATTAAATGAGGGCTCATATCGATGCTGTCAACAGTTATATAACTTAACTAGCATTAGAAAGAATCAAACTATGAGCTCCAAATGATGTTTTCTATCTCTTTTTTCCACTATCTTCTTCTATCATCTCCCCTTCTTCCTAACAAACCTAAAAGATGGGCCAACAGCAAATTTTTTGAGATTTGTAGCATATAGAATCCCTTCTTTGAAATGTGAAGAAAGTATGGAAGGCTTAATAACAAAACAGAATAAAAAACAAAAAAATAGCAATGCAAAACAATGAAAGTGAACATAATCGGGCCCTGGTCACACACATCCTGAGAACATGAGGATCTAGTAATCTGTATAATCAACTCTTACAAGCAATGCAAGACAGCTATTAAACACCTATTTGATCATTAATTGATTGGTTTCCCTCAGAGAATTACAAATGGAAATTTCAGCTCCACAATCCTTGCTGTATCCACAATGAAATTAAGTGGAAAAGCTGACATAATGCATGTTATATATTTGTGTTGACAAAAATTCTGCTTTAGTATGACAGTTTAGTTTGAGTCATTTCATTCAGTATCAGATTTTCAAAATTTTCTTCCTCACATATCTTGAAATTAATTTTATGAACTGACACATGGAATCATAGTGAAGCATGGAGAGGCAAGTGAGAGAGAGGATTTTTGTTTGGTTTAAGTAAATTTTCTTAAACCACTTTTTGGTTTAGACAAAAATGAAGCGGAGAATATAGAGAGTTCCCATTAACTTCCTCTTCCTGTCCCTTGCCACTGTTTCCTCTATCTTGCATTGGTTCTGGTATTGGTTCTGCTACAGTTGGTGAACCATTATTAATATATTATTATTAAGTAAAGTCCATAGTGTACATTAGGATTCACTCTTTGTGTCATATAGTTCTATGGATTTCGACAAATGCATAATGACATGAATTCATCATTATCATATAGAATAATACACAGAATAGTTTCACTGCCCTAAAAATGCCCTAGCACCGCTTATTCATCCCTTTCTCCCACCCTCCACCCCTGGAAACCACTGATCATTTTATTGTCTCAATAATTTTGCTTAGTGAGAGAAAGGATTTTAATTCAAATACCTCTTTATATGAAAGGGTTCTATTTCATAAAGGATATTTCAATTTTGAGGAAAAATGACATGAAGCTGAAAAATTATATGATAGGTGCATTTGGAAGGACCAGCTGTGTTAAGCATGTGCTTAGGATGTAAATGTGGACGTTTGTGTGACTAATTTATTTTTAAAAATTAAAAATATGGGCTAATGGTGACAATATAGATTTAAATTTCAATGTAGCAGCTTCAAAATCCATGGCTCAAACAAATGCTTTATTTAGTTGGTTATTTTTACTGATTCTTTAGTAACTCAGAAACAATTTACAGTAGCAAATGCTTTTTCCAACATAAATGTAATAATTGGTACATTTAGGTTATAGTGGTTCCATTTGGAAAATCAATAGTGATCAGAGCAGAAGAGATTGAGGCCAAAGAGATAAGTGGCAGATGGTCACTAAATAGTTGCTTTAAAATACTGAATGGCCAAGCAAAGTCACAAACAACCACAGGCAGTAGAATTTTAAGGTGAGGAACAAGCAATGTGATTCAGCTTCAAATTCACAAATGATTGCTTCTTTTATAAAGTAACTTCCAATAATTCTCTGAAGAATTTTAAAGCCTCTTAAATATTGTACTCAGGAGAGGAAGCTATTTTTGCATTGGCAGCGCTTCCAAGAATGAAATTTTGGCAGGCTCAGCTCTACTTTTTTGCTGTACAGTATATGGTAATGTTCATTATGATTGTATTGAAAATGATCCATTTTGGTGTAGTACTAAATCTGCTCTAATTCAAAAATGAATTTAAATTCCATAAAACCCAAGTGTGAAGCTGAACACATTTTTCTTCTTTTATTGATAATGATTTTATCAGACTTAAATTACTTTTTAAATTTTTATACATAATGTTTAGGAGTTTGTCATCATTTTTTTCTAAAGTTAAAAACATTTATTACATTAGCAAATCAGTAAGGCATTTTATAGGAAACTAAGAAATAGTCATGACAATCCATTCAAGACCCTAAAATTACTTTATTCTCAATTTGAAGATGAAGCAAAATCATTATATATTTGCTATATCAATGACTGCAACTCTAAAAGGTTTTCCATGTTAACTGACTTAAATTACAGATGATGCATATTTTTTCATTATAACATCATTAGAGTAGTCCCCAATTTGTTAAATAATAATAAACACCTCATCTACTTATTTCACAGAAAATATTACATAAAGATCAAGAGAAATATGTATAATATCTAGTGGAAATTAAGATTTTTATAGTACATTTTTCCCAAGATGTACTTTCAAAGACAAGGTATATATATTCTATTCTATTAGATGTTGGCATTTTAAAAAGTTTAAATGCAGTATAAGTTCCACAGCGAAGTATGATAGAAAATATACATAGAAAAGGGATTTGTAATTGGGAATAAACAGAATGGAGTTTCAACGTCACAGTTTGATCATCATTAGCTTAAGCTAACATTACCTAAATTTCTTCTCTAAAACTCTATTCCTCATGATTCTCAATGAAAAATAAATTTATGTGTGTATCAATGTGGTTCTCTGTATCTGTGTATTTTAAAAAATATATAAGAAAAATATACAATGATTCTCTCTTGTAGATTCACATGAGATAATATATTAATGTCTTTAAAGATAACATGCATGAACAGATACTCTCTTAACATATGTCAATAGTGTAAAAGGATAGAAAAATATGATATAGACAATATTTGGATATATCAAAATCTACTCATCTAAAAGATGAAGTACAAATGCTCCTCCACTTACAATGGCATTATGGCTCAATCAACCTATCATAAATTGAAAATATCATTTAAGTTAAAAAATTCATTTAACACATGTAACTTACTAAACATCGTAGTTGTCTAGCCTACCTTAAATGTGTTCAAAACACTTACATTAGCCTATGGTTGGTTAAAATCACCCAACATAAAGAATATTTTATAAGAAAATGTTGAATATCTCATGTAATTCATCAAATACTGTACTGAAATTAAAAAACAGAATGGTTGTATGGGTACTCACCATTAACATAGACAGCTCAAAGCACACTGAGCCTCAAGAATGTTTGAAGCCTTGAGCCAAAATTAATTGCTGGATGAAGAGGCTGCTGCAGTAACTAAGGTTATCAGTTTCTCTCTCTTCAGATGACAATACTCACCAGCAAACTGGTATTAGCTGAGTAGCACCTAAGTGGACACATAGGTACTATAGTAACAGGGTATTGGGGAGGGGGGAGGGGGGAAGGGGACAGGCATGTACATACATAATGAGTGAGATGTGCACCATCTGAGGGATGGTCATGCTGGAGAATCAGACTTGTGGGGGGAGGGGGGAAAGGGCATTTATTGAAACCTTAAAATCTGTACCCCCATAATATGCCGGAAAAAACAAAAAAAAGAATAGGTGGTAGGGGAACTGAGGCATCCGTACTTGTTGATGGTTTAGTAGGCATAGTGTTCTTCAGGAAGATGTCAAGTATCAGTTGTTTACCCTCCTGATCACATGATTGACAGGGGAGCTGTGACTCTCTACTGTTATGCAGCATTACAACAGACTATTATAGTGCATATTGCCAGCCTGGGAAAAGATCACAATTCAAAATACAAAGTATGGTTTCTCCTGAATGCATATGGCTTTGACCCATAATAAAGTTGAAAAATTTAAGTCGAACCATCGTAAGTCATATTGTCTGTGTGTTAGTATAGTAAGAAAGTAGAAGGCCGGGCGCTGTGGCTCACGCCTGTAATCCTAGCTCTTGGGAGGCCGAGGCGGGCGGATTGCTCAAGGTCAGGAGTTCAAAACCAGCCTGAGCAAGAGCGAGACCCCGTCTCTACTATAAATAGAAAGAAATTAATTGGCCAACTGATATATATATAAAAAATTAGCCGGGCATGGTGGCACATGCCTGTAGTCCCAGCTACCAGGGAGGCTGAGGCAGAAGGATCGCTCGAGCCCAGGAGTTTGAGGTTGCTGTGAGCTAGGCTGACGCCACGGCACTCACTCTAGCCTGGGCAACAAAAGCGAGACTCTGTCTCAAAAAAAAAAAAAAAAAAAAAGAAAGTAGAGAGAAAACTAACATTCTTTAAGGGAGCTAAATGACTTTTTAGCCTTAGAAGCCAATGGGAACACAAGTATAAATAGTGACCTCTGACTGAGGGTTCTAGCTATTTTGGAATAAGTATAACTGTTTTTAGATAAGTTTTCAGTAGTCTAACATGTAGTTTTGCCTAGACATACGTTCCAGGGATCCTCAAACTATAGCCTGGGGCCACATGCAGCCCACCTAGGACATTTATCTGGCCACAGGGTGTTTTTGCTGCTGTGGTCTGTCCTGCTTAACAGCCAACTCGTCCCAGTCCCACAGTGCGCATGTGTGGAATGTGCACCACACTCTCCAACGTCCCTCCAGTGGTCTGAAGGACATTGAACTTGTCCTCCGTTTAAAAAGTTTGAGGATCCTTGTTAAACCATGCTGCATGAGCCACATCAATCTCAAAATTATATGAAGCATAGTATTGCTAAGGTTTGATACATGATATACTTAGATTTAAGCATTTTTCATATGTCATTCTCAGTGTTTCCATGATAGCACTACATGGCCCAAATATAATCCTAAAGTACTTTTGAATTCACTATTTCAAGAGTTTCAATTACTTCTTTAGTCCTGGACTTAATCTTTGGATTTATGGACATAAGGGCAGTATCGATTTGGGTAACCCGCCCACAGATGACATGAACTTAAATATCAATTTTGACTTCTTGGTTGATGGGAGAAGATATGATATCTGACTTATTTGTGTGATTCTGTATTTCAAGTTACCTTTTTTAATAAATGAGATATTTGGGCCACATTTTTCTGGTTACTTTGTACAATGTCTAACACCACTAGCATGGGATCGGTCTAAAGGCCTAGGAACCTAGCCTTGGTATAGCGAGTTCCAGAGCTGCCTCTATGTAAACTGAGTGCTGACAAGAATTATCTCAGTTTTGTCAGCAAGGAAGTGATCCAACACATTTTCACAACACCCTGCAAAGGCTTCAAGTGCTCTGCTTGCATTACAAGTTTGAGAAGCCCTGCTTTGGTATTATGTGATCAAGAAATCTTGGAAGCTTGCTGTTCACTGTGTATAAACAACAGAAACAAAGAAAAACCTACTTTTATATTTTTGTTATGTCACAGATCATTGGGAGCCTTTTTTTATTTATTTATTCAGGATATTATGGGGGTACAAACATTTTGGTTATATGTAATGCATTTGTTGTACCCAAGCCAGGGCTACAAGCATGTCTCTCTGCCATATAGTGTTCTGCTTCCTTTAGTTATGGGTTTACAACCCCCCCACTCCACTGCCGACCGGCACCCAATGAGTATTACTACTATGTGAACTAATTGAGAGCTTTTTATCTATAGAAGTTTCTCCATGTGTAATATTGCAGAGGTTAGTGGTAGACTGTTGGGGATGTGTGGGTGGGTAAAATCACAACTAATGGATAGGGTGAGCATTGTATGGCAGAAGGGCACACCTCTAACCCTGGATTGGGTGAGGCACAGTCATAACTTGTAATCAAAATGTTTGAACCCCCATAATATCCTGAAATAAAAAAAATAGAAATTAGATCATAACAAAAGAGAAGATGGCCCATGAGATATGCATGTCTGCTACTTTTCCCAGCACATAGCAGATGTTTGTTAAACATGAGTCTGCTCTAGAGATCTTTAAAATCTACCTGAGGAGTGTGATGATTTCTGATGCTGAGACAAACATGACTTGTTTGAAATAGTTTGTCTCATATGACTATTGCTTTCACTATTGAACATTAAGTAGCCACCAATGATAAAATATATTTACTAGCAAAAGGAAATTTGTTAATGAGCATTTGATGTTATAAACATATTCTAAGAAATTTGAAGACATTATGAAATTTAATAATTATAGCAACATGGACTGTTTGGAACTATATTATCATTTCCATTTTACAAACGTGAAAGTGAAACTTTGGTGAGTAAAGATTGGCTCCAAGTTTATATGCCAGTAAGTTGAAGTATTTGTGTTTGAACCTATGTCTGACTCCAAATTCCATGCTCACGCTCAATAAGCCCCACAAGATAGGCAAGCAGCACTGCAATTGAAGCATGAGCCAAGAATTCATGGCATTTGAAGGAAAGAAGAGCAATATATCATAGCTGCCTAGGAAATATAAAACTTTTCAAGATTAAAATGTCAAGATGATGTTGTTTAGAGAAAATTTAGCTTAGGGTTTCAAAACATGATTTTTAAAAAAAACATCAAATGAAGGGGATTCTCGAGGTGAGCCAAGAAGGCCAACTAGAGACATAGCTTCTCAGACTGTCCTGGCTGAAGGGTAGAAGGTTGGACTGAGGAGAGCAGAGAACAATTGCAGCTAAATTATGGATCACAAGGAGAGACAGCAGAGGCCTCTGGGGACCCCACCAAGAAAGGCTGCAAAGCTGAGAAAGAGAAGAGAGGACAGCAGAATGGATCAAATCCAGAGAGGCCCAGAGCCCAGTGAAAGGGTAAGGGGGCTCTCCTCCCTACTTGGGTCACTCTAGCGAGCAGTGGCATACAGAACTCTCACACCCTGGGAGAGTGCCACAGGAGATCAAAGAGCCAGTATTCTTATACCTAGATACCTCCTCCTCTTACTTCGTTCATTCCTGGCATCACAGGAAGTAATTTTGGCCCAAGTTGGTGTAGTCATGACCCCTCATACCGCACAGCAGTAATGAGAGTGCTCTGTGCTGAGAAGCCTGTTTCTATGCGTTGAGACCATGTGCCTGGCTAAGCCTACCACTTAGAGTGGAGCTGTTGCAGTGGCATTTCATGGGATCGCCTGTTGGTGGCTTGGACAGGCATCCCCCAGGTCATAGGAGCAATACAGGAAGACCATCCCTTCCCCCCATTGCTACTCTGAGAGTGCTTGGTACCTAGAAACCTGTTTCTCTGCAGTGGGGGCATGTTTCTGGCAGAGCCTGCCACTGAGAGTGGAGACCCCACAGTGATATAAAGTAAGAGGTTCATCAAACCTGCTAGAACACCCCAAAGGGAACTCAGGTCCAGTGCTACTCTCCATGACATGAACAGGGACTGATCTTTGGGTGCTCAGAGACAGGTCCATAAGGCAGCCCTAGGACCTTATCAGTTGTTTGAGAGGGCTAATGAGAAACAACCAATGAAAGAACTCCATAAATATAAAAAATCAAAGCAAAAGGACACCTCCCCCAAGAAAACAATAGCTTGTTACCAGTGGATACCAACCTAAATGAAAGATTAAAATGGCAGATGAAGAATTTCAAATATGGACTCTAAGGAAGCTCAATGAAATATAAGAAAAAATAGAAACCAAACACAAAGGAGTCACAAAAACAATACAAGAAATGAATGAACAATTCTCTAAAGATATAGAAATATTAAAGAAAAACTAAACAGAACTTCTGGAAATGAAAAATTCATTCAAGGATTTATAAAATATAATGGAAAGCCTTAAGAATAGGCTAGATCAAGCAGAAGAAAGAATCTCAGAGCTTGAATATAACACCTTTCAGCTAAACAAGTCAGTTGAAGAGAAAGACCAGAGAAATAAGAGGAAAAAAACAAAGCCTATGAGAAAGGTGGGATTATGTAAAGAGGCCAAACATAAAAATCATAGGCATCCTTGAGGGTGATGAAGAAAATACACAAGGGTTGGAAAATCTATTTGAAAGAATAATTGAGGAAAATTTCTCTGGCCTTGCTAGAAAGCTAAATATCCAGATATAAGAAGCTCAAAGGACTCATGGGGGATGTATCACAAAGGGGCAAACACCATGACACATAGTCATAACACTGGACAAAATAAACATGAAAGAGGTGCTCCTACAAGCCAGAAGGCATTGGGGCCCCATTCTCAGTCTTCTCAAACAAAATAATGGCCAACCTAGAATTTTGTATCCTGAAAAACTAAGTTTCTTATATTAGGGAGAAATAAAGACCTTCTCAGACAAGGAAACACTGAGGGAACTTGTCAAGATCAGTCCTGCCCTGCAAGAAGTACTCAGTACTGCAGCAGCCTGAAACAGGATCAGCACCTTTCACCCTCACAAAAATTAATTCAAGTTGGATGACAGAATGATAAACCTAAGGCATGAAACTATAAGAATCCTAGAAGAAAATGTTGGAAAAACTCTTCTAGATATAGGCCTAGCAAAGAATTTATGTAGAAGACCACAAAAATCATCATAGTAACGGTAACAAAAATTAACAAATGGGACTTGATTAAATTAAAAAGCTTCTGTATAGTCAAGGAAACAGTCAATAGAGTGAAAAAACTCCTACAGAATGGGAGAAAATATTTCCATGCTCTATAGCCAATAAAAGGGCTAACAACCAGGATTTAGAAAGAAATCCAATCAGAACAAAAAAACCACATAACCCCATAAAAAAGTGGGCAAAAGCATGAATGGAAACTTTTCAAAAGAAGATAGACTACTCACCAACAAACATGAAAAAATGCTCAAAGTCTCTAATCACCATGGAAATGCAAATCAAAACCAGGAGATATCACCTAACTCCAGTGAGAATCGTTTTTATCAAAAAGTCCCAAAATAACAGATGCTGGCATGGATATGGAGAGAAGAGAACACTGTTGGTGGACTACAAACTAGGACAGTGTCTATGGAAAATAGTATGGAGATACCTTAAAGAACTAAAAGTAGACTTATCATTTGACCCAGCAATCCCACTATTGAGTATTTACCCAAAGGAAGAAAAATCATTTTATCAAAAAGACACATGCACTTGAGTATTTTTTGCAGTACAGTTCCCAATTGCAAAGATGTGGAAGCAACCCTAGTGCCCAGCAGTACATGAATGGATTAATAAAATGTGGTTTATGTATACTGTAGAGTACCAGTCAGCTGTGAAAAATAAAATGGTGAACTAATACCTTTTGAAACAACCTAGATGGAACTACAGACCATTTCTTTAAGCATAATATGGCACGAATGGAAAAACAAATACACCACGTGTACTCACTATTAAATTGGAAGTAATTGATGTACACCCACGTGCATGTATAACTACACCGATACCATACAGGAGGTAGGTGGGAGGAAGGCATGGGTGCATTCACTCATAATGGGTACAATGTATACAATTTGATGATGGTCATACATGTAACTTTTACTACAACTGCACAAAAACAAGTCATGTAATCAAAATGTTTTTACCCCTGTAGTATCTGAAATAAAGAGAGTGTCACTTATTTTCTACTTCATTTTTAAAAATATATAATGGTCTAATAGACATCATCCATTACTTAAAATTTTGCAATCTCTTTTATATCCTGGAGTTTAAATGCACCCTTTAAAACTCATGTCAGTGGTTGAAACTGCGTTTGTGGCCTGTATGTCTCTGACATTACTGACTTTAGTGTTTTTTCCATATTGGAGACTTGGAATCCCTGTATTTCTACATTTGTTAAAATGTCTATCAGAATGTATAAACCTCTCTTGCATGCTCTCTCTCTCTCTAATCTATCCTGCTTTTAATCCTTTTACTGAATAGTATGTCAATTCTTCATTAGGAAGACTACTTGGTCTTTGGTATCTGGCAACCATGGCTTCAATTTATGACTCCAGAAGCCACTAACAGTGTGAATTTTGGTAGATATCAGTCATCTCTTGCTGTGTAACAAATTACCCCAAACTTAATGGTTTAAAGGACATACATTTATTATCTCACAGTTTTTGTGTGCCGTGAGTCCAGGCAGATCCTCTCTGTACCCCTAGTGCAGGGTCTCATAAGGCTGCAATCAAGGTGTTGCAAGGGTTGGGCATTCATTCATTTTAGGCTTAGTGTACTCTTCTAAGTTCATATGGTTGTTGGCAAAATTCATTTCCTTGCTGCTATAGAACTCATGGGTGCTTGCTTTTTCAAGGCACAAAGGAGAATTTTTCTGACCTAAGGGAAAGCTTAATTTTAGGTCACACTCTCAAACCTGTGTTTTCTGATCTGTGAGTATATGCCATGACACATACCTCTTAGGATTACCTGTGAGTATCCAATAAGATACTAACATAGCAGTGTCTGGCACATTAAAACATGTTTAAAATGTTATTCATTTTTTAATTAAAATCCAACTTTTTCTTATCATCAAATTAATCTGTGTCATTTTCTATTCCAGATTATAGTTGCTATTAATAATATTTACTTACACTTCTCAATTTCTAGGAAAGCTTTTATTAGATATTTTGTTTCAGAGATTTTGTAAGTAAGCAAATTAGAAACTATCTCTTCAGGTATAAGGAGATATACAGATTTTGTCTAGAATAAGAAACCTTCTTGGTTTCATTATTTCTACTTTCTCAATTTAACGGTAAAGATTAAGGTGAGGAAATGTGAAAATGCTTTGTTAACCATGAAACATACTGCAAATATTAACAGCACATTTTTTTTTTTTTGAGACAGAGTCTCGCTTTATTGCCCAGGCTAGAGTGAGTGCCATGGTGTCAGCCTAGCTCACAGCAACCTCAAACTCCTGGACTCAAGCAATCCTTCTGCCTCAGCCTCCCAAGTAGCTGGGACTACAGACATGCGCCACTATGCCCGGCTAATTTTTTCTATATATATTAGTTGGCCAATTAATTTTTGTCTATTTATAGTAGAGATGGGGTGTTGCTCTTGCTCAGGCTGGTTTCGAACTCCTGACCTTGAGCAGTCCACCTGCCTCAGCCTCCCAAGTGTTAGGATTACAGGTGTGAGCCACCGCGCCTGGCCCAACAGCACATTTTAATACAAGGGAATTAGGACACAGTCCAGGGTGAAGATAAGGAATATATAGAAGATAAGAAATATATATGTATATATATATGTATATATATATGTGTGTGTGTATGTGTGTGTATATATATACACACACACACACATATGCATATATATTTTTTTCCAGGAGAAAATATTATAAAGAAAAAACAGACTTTGTTATAACAATTCAATACCTGTATCATTATGTAATTTATTAATCAATATTGAAGAAGCAGGAGTTTGAAGTGCATAGGACTTCATGAAACTGCCATTTAAAGGTATTCTACAATTTTTCTGTCAGGTAAGATAAGTGAGTTATCTTAAGGATAGATCACCTTGTTTAAGAAAAATTAATTTTGATTGCTCTCATTGTTATATAAGTCTAAGAATGGTAGATCTTATTGTCCTAGGAATCTTTCACAATTGATCTTTTATGATTTATGATGATCTTTTTCATTAGTATTGTTGCAAAAGAATCTCACTGGTAGGAAAGGAAATAGAGCCTGTCTTATTATGCTTTGAGGCTCAGTTGTTATGATCACTCTGATAGACAGAAATGATTCTAACTTAAAATTGCTGTCTGTAAATGTGCCAGAGTCACTAACAGAGAACTCATTATGAAGGGAAGGGGAGTATGGACTGTTGTCCTAGCCTAACATATAGGTCCGATGGGTATCACAGGAGGGCTGGGTTTGTCCTTGCCATGTCCCTGCCTGTTTGTCCCTGTCCAGCTGAAGCTGGACCCTTCCCCTTGGCTTGGTCAGATACCCTTTCCAGACATGACATGTAAATGTCAGACATGGACATGACAATGTAAACTAGAGTGCTCTCACTGCAGATGCCCGCCCAACAAGACTCCCAGCCAAACAAGAGAATGGAATCATATTCCTCACTAACTACCATATTCTCTGAAGGGATACGGTTGGGCAAGGTCTTTATTGAAGAATAGATATGTAACAAAAGGTATAGAATTAATTTTAAATATGACTTCTGTGGCAGTGAAAGATGCAAGGACAGCCAACATTTGATGTCTGCTTGGATTATTAAGGTTCTCTAAGCAAACTTTTGGAAAAAGATCTGACTTTGGACTGATCAAGACTCCAGTGTTTGGTTGTTAAGTTTAGGGCTCAAGAAAGAGAAACTGGATGTTGTACTAATTTGGGCAAGTTGAGGTTCAAGTGATTAATTTGAATTAAAAAGATGATTAAGAAGGAAAAAACAAAAACAGATGTGCCCATAAAAGTACTTCAATGTCTTATTTTAATCAATGCCATCATTTATCCATTTGACAATTATTTAGCAGACATTTTTTTATAACTCTTATGTGCCTGCAACTTACTATTGTGCATCAGAAGGTCAAAAAAACTTCTTTGCAACACCACCAGACTATATGAAAAAGTGAAAAACCAGTATTTGTTTGAGTCACCTTGCAACTTATAATGTACAAAAGTCGAACTCTATTCTCAGTATATTTTCAAGGTAAACCAAGCAGTCACCCATGATTATTTTTCACATCCAATCTTTAAGTGAGTATCAACTTGCTTTGTTCCAGTTTGTGCTTTTTCAAAGCAAAATCTCTGCATTAAAATACAAAACTAAGTGAGATGTGCATTGAAAAGGAAAAAAAAAAGCAGAAATGTCAGGTGGAGAATCTGGAAACAAGAAAGAATATCATGGGATTGATTTGAATCATGGTATACTTTCAAAGCTGACTGATAGGTTTAGAGTGGCTTCTGGCTTCTTAATGATTTGGACACTGCTCCTCAACAAAAGGTAATTTATGGTAATCTATAAATAAAAATTTTTAAAAGTTCAGTGTAAGATAAGATGTTTTATTCTCAAGCTGAACAAATATTTAATCCACCCATGAATTTTACATTTAAATTCAACATTGTGCTTGATATTTAAGTGTATTCAAAAGGATTGATGAAAAGTGCATAATCCTTGCTTGCTTTCAACTAACATACCTGACAAACACATATTTCCTAAAAACTTAGAAACATTATGATTCAATAGTAAAAGACTGGAAAATAAGTCGAGGTACAAAGGAAGAATCTAAAGCTATTTAGTTGGTAGAAAACTAATTGGGAAAGAAGCAGTAATTTTCTTTGCTCTCCATTTATTTCAGAAAAATCTTAAAGTGGTAATTGAGTTATATTCAACTTAATGTAAAGCTACAGAGGGTAAAATACAATTTTATAGTAAATACACTTTACTAGGGGGAGTTATACTACCATTTTAAGTAAATATTTTCTTTTCTTCCTTATATGAGAAGTACATCATTAGTCACTGTTTTCCTGTCTTTGAACAATATGGCCACTAATATTTGCAAGGAGGTCCATCTTTTGTGATTCACTGAAATACAATGATTCTTCATTATTTGTGGGTTTAGTATTTGTGAATTGATATGCTTGCTGAAATTTATTTGTGACCCACAAATCACTAATCAAGGTGCTTTTGTGGTCATTTGCAAAATAAATTTTGACAAGTACAGAGCAGAGAAAAATTTGATTCTCCTTGTGCACATGTTCCCAGCTGAGGTGGAACAAGGCAATGCTCTGCCTTCTTGTTTCAGTTCTGATATTTTAAATGGGTGTCCTTTATGTGGTCTCCTAGTGTCATGTCTTTTGCATTTTTGTGCTTTTCCTTGGTGACGCATTGTTTAATATGGCCCCTAAGCATAGTGCTGAAGTGCTGTCTAATGTTCCTAAGTACAAGAAGGCTGTGACTACAGAGAAAATTTGTGTGTTAGATAAAGTTCATTCAGAAATGCGTTGTAGTGCTGCTGGCTGTGAGTTCAATGTTAATGAATCAACAATGCATATTAGATAAAGTGTCTTTAAACAGAAATATACATAAAACAGGGTTATGTATTAATTGGTGAAATATTGTGACAAAAGACATGAAAAACTTAACCCTGTATTTCCCCTAGGAGCAATGGTTCAGTATTAGCTAATTCAGTTTGTGGCAATTTTATAGATCCCAACTAATGTGAATAATGAGAATCAACTACTAGAAAGAAAAGAAAATTTAACATCTAGATGATACTGGGTGATGGATTAATGTGCATGTGTTTGTGAAGAAACAGTGGATAGGAATAGTTTTCCATTATCATAAAATCCCCAATAGGTTCGCTTAGGATGCATGTAACTATATTCTGACTCACAAAGTTGTGTGATTTCACACTGCCCACAGGTTAGAGTGGACATTGTATAAAAAAGTTTTGTGCTAATTGATATGTATACAGAAAAATATTATTTCCATAGAGAATTACAGTTTATGTATTTGACCCACAAATACAGCTAGCTGTGATTCAACAGCTAACTCTAAATTGCCTGTAAAGTGTCTATTTACTCACTCATTTATCTAACAGTTATCCAACACCTACTATATGCTATTTACTATTCTACTTACATAGAAAAACACCTCACAGTCTACTGAATAACAGGTACATGATTAAATCCCAGTCCGTGAACTTGAGGATCATTTGGTAATAAAAGAAAGAAAGCAACTAGACAGATAAGGTTCTGAATAATGAAGAAGTTTCTTCAATAGGTTTAATCTCCAGGGGTCCTCAAACTTTTTAAACAGGGGGCCAGTTCACTATCCCTCAGATTGTTGGAGGGCCAGACAATAGTTTTTTAAAAAAACTATGAACAAATCCTATGCACACTGCACATATCTTATTTTGAAGTAAAAATACAAACGGGCAAAAACACACGCATGTGGCCCATGGGCCGTAGTTTGAGGACACCTGATCTAGACTATAAACTTAGACCCAAATAAAACCAGTGAAACTTCAATAACCACTGAGTTTAATATACTTTTTAGAGTGATGTTAGTATATACTCTTAGAATGATACGAAAGTGAATAGTCACTTCCAAGTAAAAGACACAGATGGAGAGTCATACCTCCAGAATTTACAGTATTTCATAAATTTGTGAAATTGCACATTGGAATAGAAATAGCTAAAGCAATAAAAGTATCATTTTAAAAGCTTCTGTAGTAAAGGGAAAAAATCTTACTTTGAAGATTGAACTTAGATCATTTTAAGACATATAGAATTATATTTTTCTTCCATCAATATATCATATCTGTAAGAGAAGTTACCTATTTAACATGGGCAGGCGTAGACATGTAAGGGCAAAGAAGCAGATTAGAAATGCTCAGTTGGGAAAAGTATTAGTGCATCTGACAATAATAGTGGAAATATTATCCAGGCCACTTCTTACCCATAGTTACCAATAATGCAGTAAGAAAATATTGCAAAAAATTTAATACTATATCCACCTTTTAATTACAGGTATTTCGACACTGTTAGTGATGTTGCATAGGTTAACCATAGAGTTACCTATTTTATTTGAGTCTCCTTAAATAATAGCTCTTTTCCTTCCTAGGCTTGATTTTTTTTTTTTTCCTAGACTTGATTTTAATAAGTTCAAATCTCGTCAAGTCTTTATACTGATCCCTTCTAGGCATTCCATCAATCTCAATAATCCTGCTTCCTCACTTGTGATTGATACGCTATTGCTGGCCAGATCTTTGCCTTTATCCCAATCCTCTTCTCTGCACTTTAAACATATATATCTGAAAGTTGCCCTGAAATTTCCACGTGGATGCTTCATATGTCCCTCAAAAATGAATGTGTCCGAAAATGTTTTTTTCCCCCAAATATTCTCCTGAGTTCAGTGAAAGGCATATCCATTTCTCTAATTATAGAAGGAAGATACCTTCTTCTCCTTCACCTCACAGTCAATCTAAATGAACTCATTCATTTTTTGTTCTTTGTTGTATGTACTTCTGAATCCATTGTTATAACCATAGTATGTGCTAGCTCAATAGCTTACAATCTATTCTTCCCAAATCCATTCCTCCTCTTGTCTAAATACTTCTCTCAGCCACTATGATTTCCAACAATTACTTTTTGAAATTCATTTACATTGACTCCATCCGTAATGTTTTTGTTTTCCCCTCAATTCTTTATGTTCTTAAATATACTGCAATGCTCCTCTCTACACCAGAGCCTTCGTACTTTTGTTTCATTTGCTTGGCTTGCTCTTTCCCATCCCCCACACCTATCTTTATCTAGTTTCTCCTATTCACTCTTCAGATACCAGTTCAAATATCTGTTCCTCACAGTAAGGTTCCCCAATCACACCTTCCTTCAACTGAATTAAAAATTTCTACAATAACCTCTCACAGTTATCATTATCTGTAATTATAAGCTTAGACATTTATTATTTTCTATTTTATTTTCTATTTTGAGGGAATATCCCTTTAATGTACTGATTAGTTTTAAATTTTTGGTGTATATTAAAAACAATGGCTAAAGAACTGTATTCCTTTGGGAGGCATTACCAGAATTCCAGAAACAAGGTGGAGCCAGTTTTCCACCCAGCAGCACAGATTGTCCTGAGATCAGAGGTTGACTGAATTCTCTCTATAAGATAGATCTATTTCCTAGATAATTTTTTTTGGTTCTAAAGCTGTGGTTCTCACTTACACACCTAAGTCTTTGTCACTGTATTTAAAGAAAATCAATGAATTAAATATTGTACCCTAAATATGTGGTTTCATCTTTACACCTCATCAAAGTAAAATGGAAGCAATTAGGATAGCATTGGAAAAAGTTTTGTCCTGAGATACTATGGCTTTTAATAGTGGAAATTTTCAATCAGGTCTTTCCCCAAAAGTAAAGAACGATGACAATGACAAAAAATGAGATGTTAAAATCACCAAAATGAAATATGCATATCATTGATAAAACAAAATAAACAAAACCAGAAAAATACATAAGTAACAAAACTATCTTCCTCAAGTTCAGTTTCAGGAACCTATTTAGAGAATATTGTCATTTTCCTTTCTGTTTACTCTAAATAGTTATTTTTCATACTCAGTACTGCTGGTTGATAGACTATTCCTCAATATTCATATGGGCTTATTAGAAGTTTTTCATATGAAATGTATATCAGAATTACCTATGAAACATTTTTAGAATTCAGATATTAAAGTTCCATCTTCCATATTGGAATTACCAGTTATGAACTTACACACATTCAATAAATACAATAGCAAAATCTTTAACCAAAATTTGGATATGTAGCCATGATGGGGAATCACTGTGCCAAATGTTCCACACATTGGGAAGTTTTAGCTATTAAATATTTTATATGCCTAAGAGGTTCATTGTGCTTTCAAATATACTTAATAAATCATTTTTTAGACTCACTGACTTTCTTAATATTCTTCCACAAGATGTCTAAACTGATGTTGTCATGGACAAGTAGGATTAATTTTAGATCTTTCATTGTAATATATTAAGGTTATAATAACTAATGCATGTCAGGCAAAATGTAAAATAAAATATATATGATATTACTGTATGGAGGCCGTTGGCAAAGAGAAATTCATCTGAATTGAAAGGTAATTATGCATTGTTATGAAATACTGATGACAATCTTACTTTAGGGCTATTAGCAACATAAGTCTAAATCTGTCTGAAATTACTTTAGAATTCTCAAAAATGGAGAACTACTTGGGAAATATTTTAATCCCTGTCAGGCAAATTTTAACAGAGGTACCATTTCTAGAGTACAATGCAAATTCAGAGAAATTTGGCTAAAATTGTCAACATTGTACACTGGAGAATAAATGAGTTACCAGATAGAATATTCAAGGTGCACATCCACTGAAAATCAGAGTGAAATGTTGAAATAGATAGTGAAGTAGGTAGTTGTATAAAGCAGAATATTGTTGGCTGCATAAAAGTATAAAGAAAACTGCACTGTTTCATATACCTCAGCAGTTTAACAAAATCATAAAGGATAGTTTATTTCTTTCTGTCTTTATGCTCTGCCATTCTCAGCACGCGTTAGCTTTGGCCACTCAGACTCAAAAGATGACTTTAGCAGCTCCCAGGATCACATGCTCATACAATTAGCAAAGGCAGTCAAGGAGGAAGCAGCCTTTAAGTTTTCTCTGTGTGTGTCATTGACCAGAACTATCCTATATGCCTGAGCTTGAAAAGAGTTATTAATATAAAATGAACTATTTTTAACTTAGACTATTCATATTTACCTATTTGGGGATATTATTCATCTCTGAGGGACATGACTATTCAGATGAGAGTGAATAAACCCAGATTCTATTAGCAAAGATGAGGAGGACGATGACAGTTGTATAGGGTGACAATGGATTCACAGATACCAATCAGCATGACTGAGTAACAAACAGATGGGCAAGATTTTGTGGTCAGCAAAGTTGGAACTAGACAGCATTCACAGATTGAGGTATAGGGTAAAGTAAACAGATGCCAATACTTTTGATTTGAGTAAGGTTCTGACACCATGGGAACTTTTAATAAAGTTCACCTGAAAGGGAAATTTTTCTTGTGGCGAGAGCAGCCTGGAAGTTGTGGGCCAGGCTCAGAAATTGAATATAAATGATCAAGAAAGAGAATGTCAAGATAAACCTTAATGATTTGTTCTAGTCCTGCTTAAATTCCTCATTAGAGATGATTGCACTATTGTACACACTGTAGATAATTAATAAAGTATCTGAACTGAATTCTACATATATTGGAACTTATATCAACGAATAAGAGCATGTATTGGTTTTGGTAGCAATAGCAAGTAAGAATTTCATTATAGGTATCATGAGTAAAATGCCTTACTTTACTTTCTTGTATGAAAGTGAAAAAAATACACCTCATTCTTTATTAAGTACTGTAGTCATTTTATTTAAATTTAACCACTCAACTTTTATATTTTTGGGAAAGACAATTTAACCAAGAATTATCCTTGTAAAGAAGTGAGGGAACTCAGCAGCGGATGAGAACATGACTTGAAAATATCAGTTTATGATATTAAAACTATTGCCTTTGGAAGAATATTCCATCATAATGTTAAATGTTTACATTTATGTATTACATTAGGTCATTCAACTATGTTTGCATACCAAAATTGCAAAATAATTGATAGCAAGTTCAGTAGATTGTTTAGAGCTTACAAAAGAACTTAATAATTTTCACCGAAAAAAATTAAAACACAAGGAATGTTGAATTAAAGTCCAATAGGCTTAGTTTTATTTAATGAAATAAATAAACCTAAGCCTTCTCATATTGAAAAGGTACATTGAGATGGAAGCTACTATCATCCTTTCACAATGGAGGTAGGAATTATGGGAAAGCACGGGGGAATAAGAAAGGTGAGCCAGCTTAAATGACCTTTATTCAAGCTCCCTTGAAACAAATGAATAAGACTGGGAGACTATAAAATACAAATATAAAAAAAAAAATATCCAAATACCAATACACTTTCATCAAATAAAGCTTACAATATATAATTACATAGAAAACTATTTAGTCTGGATTTTTAAAGTTAAAAATAACATTTATTGAAAATGATTTGTACAATTAGATTGTGCATAAACTAAAACTTTAATAAAATGCATTTCATTATTTGAACTTCAGTATATATTTAGAACATACACGTTTATCCAAATATTTCTGTGTTTAACTTTTCCAGAGAAAGTTTTTTAAAAACCGTATACATTTAGATCAACTGCCAGAAAACTATTCACAAATTATTATTCTATGTGATATTCTCTGGTATTTCAAAGCAAATGATACAATCTAAAGTGTTCAGATGTAATAACAGCAGCAAAGGGAAAATCCCTATGCATTTCCTCTTCTATTAGCATGCAATTAAGAACTTACTTTATTGGAATAATTCTGTTACTGTATTCATGTACTATGTACAATCAGAGTTTTACTTTTCAAATAATTTTCTTTAAAGAACACATAATGAAAATTATCTTTTAATAAAAAAATCAGGGCAAAAATTAGCAATCAAAGCGTTCTGAGGGTAAATTGGGGTTTGCGCATGTGTGTACATGCATATATAAAACTTCAAAATCAGTATCTATTTGTAAAAAGTACTTTGTTGGGGTTGCAAACTATTGGTAAAAAAATCCTTGTATAATTTTGTATGCACATATTTTAATTCTGTATTTCATATATTTTACTAAACATGATTAACACACAAAACTTGACACTCAATAGCTGTTAAATAATTTGCACTCTTATTCCTTCTGTAAATATCATAGTTTAAACTTTTACTTGAATCTCTCTTACACTTCTCTTACTGAAGATGTCTTATTTTATAAAATGTCATATTTGTTAGAGAATGTAATATATGGGATTAAACTATTATACTGCATTACTAGCTATATTAGTTGGAATCCATAGAACTTTGCTGTCTATTTTGGTAGCCACTAGCCACAAGTGGCTAATTCAATTTTTATTTAAATTAATTAAAATTAAAAAAAAATTGAAAAATTCAGTTTTTCAGTTGTACTAGTCACATATCAAGTAGTCAATAGCCATATGCAGTTAGTGGTTACCATGGCACTGATAGAACATTTCCTTCATTGCAGAAATTTCCACTGAAGAGTGCTGCGGTAGATAGTACGGCACTTAGGGACATAAGACCCAATAGAAAATTGGTCTTTTTGCTCTATAAATAAAAATATATGGTAAATATTTCTACAACTTGATCATCAATCACTTTAGATAGTCTGTGGAAATTTAATTTCCAAAAAGTATTCATCTCAAAAATTTGGGCTTAGTGTCAGAAATATGACTCTCTGAATCAGAATGGGAATTTATATCAATTCGGTGAAATTAGGCATCTTCAGATATAAGATGCTCTAAAATATAATTAATAATTATGGATCTAAGAAGGGTGAGGTTTCTAGTTAATTGTAACATGAGGTAAGGTTGTCATATTAGAGGGGAATCATTTTGAATGCACTAGGAAAAGGACTTAATATATTGCCAAGGTTTTTGCAGCAATATTCTACACAGAGAAATATGTCTTAAGTGTGCGCGCGCACACACACACACACACACACACACAAATGAAATGGAACTATGCCAACATTGTAGAAAAATAATAAATTATACAATCCCAATTCGACCTACATAAGTATATCTAAGATCATACAAATATTTTTGCAATGATATTATGACAAGAACAAAATGCTAGTATTTATAAAGATGTAAATTCACAAGGTATTTCCTTATATGTTATCTTGTTTTAGCCTCATAATGATGTGAGAGACACAGGATGCATAATGAAATGTTGTAGGAAAGACCTTACCTATATATTGGCCTTATCCCTGTCTAGTGGAAGTTGCAATAAATCATGATGCACAAGCATGCTTCTGATAGTTAATTGAAGTGTGCTAAATGAAGGAGAGGAGAATTCAAGTTATTGGAAAATTATTGCTCTCTTTGTTAAAATGTAGCAATAATTGACATTCTATTTATAAATTAACACAATCCAGGCAGGGTGTCTGGAGTCTCTATTATGATCCAACATGATGAATAATAATGAACATTGTATGGGAGGAGAATTAAGAACAGAGAAAAATATATCTTTCTAAAGAAGTAAAAATATTTTGTAGAGTTGTTTACATTTTGGAATAGGTATCATTTTGCTTTTTAATTTTATAGCTGGTTGGGTTTTATTCTTCATAATGCATTTTGAGGTTTCCTTTTTTTTAATTATTTAAGTTGACAAATAAAATTGTACATATGAATATTTATGGCAAACATGATGTTGTGATATATGTGTACATTGTAGAATGGCTAAATTAAGCTAATTAACATGCATTATCTCACACACTATTTTTTGTGGTCAGAACACTTAAAATCTACTTTCTTAGTACTTTTTAAATATACAATACATTGTTATTAACTATAGTCACCAAGTTGTACAATAGACTCCCTGAACTTATTCCTTCCATCTAACTGAAATTTTGTATTCTTTACCAATATCTCTCTAATTCCCGCCTCCCATGTAATTCCTGATAACCACTATTCTGTGTTCTGTTGCTATGAGTTTGCCTTTTTTAGATTTCACATATAAGTGAGGTCATGTGATATATGTCTTTCTGTGCCTGGCTTATTTTACTTACCATCGTGTCCTCCAGGTTCACCCATGTTGTCACAAATGACAAAATTTCCTTCTTTTTATGGCTGCATAGTATTCCATTGTGAACATATACTACATTTTCTTTATCCATTAATCCATTGTTGAGCACTTAAGTTGATTCCATATCTTGGGTACTGTGAATAATGCTGCACTGAACATGGGTTGCAGATATTTCTTCGGCATACTGATTTCATTTTCTTTGGATGTATACCAACTAGTGGGATTTCTTTATCATATGAGTACTCTATTTTTAATTTTTTGAGATACTTCCACACTGTTTTCTGAAATGGCTCTACTAATTTAGATTCCCACCAACAGTGTACAATTCTTCCCTTTTCTACACATCCTCACTAACATTGTTACCTTTCATCTTTTTGACAATACCATTCTAAGAGGTGTGAGGTGATATCTCACCTCACAAATTAAAATTGTGATTTTAATTTGCTTTTTCCTGATGATTAGTGATGTTGATCAATTTTTCATGTACCTGCTAGCTATTCATATTCATTCATTTGAGAAATGTTTACTGAGGTCCTTTTATCCATTTTTAAAATGAAGTTGTTTTTTTGCTAGAGATGGTTTTTGAAGTATGAATTAGAGTTTGTGCAGCAGAAAGAATGGGGAGATTTTAGACAGAAAGAATAGCATGAGAAAAGTCACAGAATCACAAATGCTCATGAAACCAATTTCTTTGAGGTTTTTTTTTTTTTTTTTTTTTTTTTTTTAGCATGATTTTGTTTTGTAGTGTCTGGATACCCCTGAATGGACAAATGAATTTACTTTCCATACTGACAAAGTTGAAATCCTGATTCAGACTTAAGTAAAATCGGTACCAATGGTCTCATGCAATGTAAGGCAGCCTGAAACTGCCAGACGGCTTCTGATTTGTTTAAATTACAGTAGTTGTCATGGAATTATTATCATCATGAATAAAGTTGTTTTTTTGTTTCCAAGGTATCCCAGAATTAGGATCAAATAATGTTTCTTTTATGGCAGAATACAACACTAGAATATATATATTCTGAATGTTGTATTATGAATATATATATATGTGTGTGTATATATATATATATATATATATATATATTCTAGTTTTGTATTCTGCTGTAAAATACACACACACACACTCATAAATTTCTTTCCAGGTGTACATTTTTAGTTACATGATTAATATTGCTTTGGCATGTTTCATATCATTGTTACTAAATGTGAAGACTGTATAGTTTTCTATATTTCAGAGTATTCTCACTAATGTTATCACTGGAAGAAGTAGACAGGTTTAATAAACTGTTCATTATTTCATGACATGTGAGATGGAGTGAAAGCATAGATAAAAACAGAATCACATTTGCAGTTACCTCTAGAAGCAATACTAACATTATATTTCTGTGAAAAAATGTATGGTGTTTGCTAATATCTTGTTTTTCCATAAAGAATACTGCAATTTGCTGGAAAAATCTCATAAGCTAAAAACAAAATAGATTAGTTCACTGTCAAGAAATTTAACTAAAATGACAGATCTTGGAAGAAAATGTGAATACGCTTCAAGGAGAATGAAGTAAGACAGACAAAAGAATACTACAAAGGATAGCTTCAGTAATAACAGCAATGGGACCTAAGTGAAAGAAAATAAACAGATAGGAAGTAAGAAACCTTTCAGAGAGAAAAGGTTTAGGAGCTTAGCTGAATTGTTTCCAAAAAGAATGGTCTGCAAGCAAGAAAAGTGAAGAATAAAATAAATAAATGAATCTTCAGATACAAGGATACATGAAAATAACCCTGGGTTATTTAATAGGTTTAACATTTCTCAAAAAGAAAACCTTGCAAAATATTAATAAATTCTGCCAAGGAAGAATGTCATTGAATATTTTGACATTTAGCTCACACAAATACAAGTGTAGGAATATTTCTGAGTTGATTCCCTTTGATGAAGAGTTTCCATAGAGGAATCATGTGATTGAAACTGGCATAAATTTTATAACTTTCAATTTCACAGATTCATTTTGCACTAATTTTTTCTAATGATTATTATTGTGTACTATCGGATATCTGGGGGATTTTTCTTATGCCAAGAATGTGTAATACAACATTATGACTTTCCCACCAGGAATGCTATGTGGGTTAATTTATTGAATGAATGGTGACAACGAGAATTTATGGTAAGAGAATGAATCACAGGTGTTCAATCGCTTTCATTTGTATAAATATGGGAGTGTTTCCCAATAAGACATCAAAGAGCCAATTCACAACTACAAAATCCATGTTTAATAGAGAGTAAAGCATTAGCACAATCACTGATGGCCAATAGCATGTTATCAAGCATATATGGAGTATTTAGCAGAATTCTAAAAGTCATGAGGAATGAAGAAGATATTTAAACATGATTCCTACTTGCAATTAACTTATAATTTATTTAAAAGAAAACATTAGCATATTATTGTACTAAATGGCAGGTTAAGTCTCATATTTGCATACTATGGAATTTAATGCCACTGGAGTTCAGAGAAGGGATTGTTATGTAGTTTTGAGTAGTTCAGAAGAGTTTCTTAGAAGAAATAAAACTTTATTTTTATGCCTTAAAAGATGGTTAGGATTAGTTGGAGGAGAAAAAAAAAAAAGAATTTCTAAAAAAGGCTCAACCCAAAGCAAGGCATATGATTTATGGATGAATCAATAAGAAAACAGAACAAAATACCTGGCTTTAAAGGATGGTGTGCTAAGGAGCAGGAGAGCAAAGAGAAAAATATATTTATATTTAAACAATTTTTACAAAAGAGAAAGTTACTCAATTTTAAACAAAATGAAATATCAAGCCATTAGCCTTAATTTTAAAAAGGCATAACACAGAAGCAATGGAAGTTTGCTTTGTTGCATTGTATTTTTCTTCCAGTCAGGAAGTGACATGATTAAGTGACTGTTCTTAGAGCATTTGTCTGAGCACAATCAGGTCCAGTTAAGATGTATATATGTTTTTTCTTTTAAATCTAGACCTATACTGCTTAGGAGCTGGATTAAGAGTAAGAAAGGAAAATAGATACTAATACATAAGAGATATTATTAGGGAAGAAAAATAGGGAATCTCTAAAAAAGCCCAATGAGCAAGATGACTGAACTTCTTTGTTCTAGGGCCTAGTAAGCACATGGCCACAAAGAGACTGTTTGTTTTTGTGAGTCGTAAATTTATTAATAACAAACATGATTTTGGATATAGAGAGCTGGAGGATTTCAGAGTGATCATTTTATCACAATTCTGAATTTAGAAGTACACTGAAGGCTCATAAGTCATTGAGCTGCTTGGAGGAAAAGCAGCAAACAAGGCAGTTCCAGACCAGGAACCAAAAGGAGAGTATATAAGAAAGAAAGCTTTTGGCAAGACTAAATAAATCTCCCACACTTCCTTTTGTCCTGGGTTAAAGATTCATCTTTGTAAGGAACTATCTGATTGGCTTAACCTGAATTGAGAGTATCAGAGTGGAAGTCATCACAATACTGTTAGAGAACTGGAAAATGGTCATCAACTTCCTCTGTCTTCCACTCACTCAAAAAAGCAACGGATCACTGTGGTAGCTTCATGCTGCTGTCTGCTTAGGTAGTATGGAACTAAGTTTCCAACATTCATGCTCTTTGTGTAGATTTAGGAAGACAAAAATGAAGCAAGGAGCCAGGTGTCCTATATTGGGTGGTACAGTATGCCAGGCACTACGGCATCTTGCTCATGTTATTGGTGATCTGCTAGCTTACCAAATGGTTTTCAGAAAAAAACCTAGACCAACAGCTACCACCAGAGCTAAATTAAGAGTAATTTCACTTCTACAAGCCTGGGCTAAGTGTGTTGCAGCTCTGGTTTCTTCTGCATGTTATCCATGGCATGGAGGCTGGAGATAAAAGAAAGTACTGGATTACAGTTTGTAATCCTAGGCTCCAGTTGTCCTCATGGATTTCAATTTGTTCCAGTGAATTCCAGTTGACCTTATGAGTCTTTGCTCTTCTCTAGCCATCCTTCTGATCTGTGGTGTGGCTGACCTGTAGGGACTTAAAACTCAACACTATATAAAGAGCCAACAGCCCCATTGACTACTTCAATAGCTCCCACAATTGGATAAAGTCAAAGTCCTATAATAATTCCTTAATGCTATATAATTCATAGTAGTTCTGCTTCTGATTCTTCTTGAATCTTTACTGATACAGCCAAAACTAAAATAAAAGCCTAAGGAATATTCATAGAAATGGAATTGATAAGTAAAAAGCTTAGTTTTTACTTAGACAGAAACTGCCAAAATATCTTCCTAAAATACTGGCCCAAAATATAAATACAAAATTTTTGTGAATAGTTTTGAGAAAACTGGTAGAGCCTCATTCATTATAGCTACTGTGCACTGATAAGGATAAGTAATTTTTGCTAATTTTCTAGTACTTCATAATTCCTGTCAATCAGTTTTAATTTTCCAACTTTCTTATTATTTTGTGAACAACTTCATAGAGTGATAATAAAGTCCTTTCCATTTAATCCTGCCTGAGTCAATTTCTGTTCATTGCAAATAATACAATATATTTTATTCAATTTGTATTGGCATATTTATTGCTTTTGTGTTAATTGAGTACACTTTGTATGTGACAAGTGTTATTGTCTTTTATACATTATTGACTTTTATATACTATGTAAATAGTTTCTCCAGTCTACCTTTTTAAAAAAATATTCTCTAACTAGTTCTATATGACAACTTAATAAAAATGACAAATATTTTATTATCTTCATTTAGGATTTCTTGTTTTTTTATTTTCCTCAGGAAGATTATTTTCTCTTCCAAAAGTATAAACTATTTTAAGCAGCCTGAGTAATATTTGAATATGTAATTCAAGTCATTTGTTTCTTTGCTGATTACCTTCAAATTGTGCTTAAAATATCAACAAATCTCCTTAACATGCTCTGAGAAGGTCTGCATGATTTCACCCCTACCTTATTTTTTTTTTTTTACTTTTTATTTTTTTATTTTGGCATATTATGGGGGTACAGATTTTAAGGTTTCAATAAATGCCCATTTCCCCCCCGCCCCCCAAAAGTCTGAGTCTCCATCATGACCATCCCCCAGATGGTGCACATCTCACTCATTATGTATGTATATACTCGCCCCCCTCCCCCCTCCCGCCTGCCCAATACCCTATTACTGTAGCACCTATGTGTCCACTTAGGTGCTACTCAGTTAATACCAGTTTGCTGGAGAATATATCTGGTGCTTGTTTTTCCATTCTTGGGATACTTCACTTAGTAGTATGGGTTCCAGCTCTAACCAGGAAAATATAAGATGTGCTATATCACCGTTGTTTCTTAGAGCTGAATAGTACTCCATGGTATACATATACCACATTTTATTAATCCATTCTTGGATTGATGGGCACTTGGGCTGTTTCCACAGCCTTGCAATTATGAATTGTGCTGCTATAAACATTCGAGTGCAGGTGTCTTTTTTGTAGAGTGTCACTGGATCATTTGGGTAGATGCCCAGCAATGGGATTGCTGGTTCGCTGGGGAAAAGAATCTCTCTTCAATAAATGGTGCTGGGAAAACTGGATAGCCACCTGTAGAAGGCTAAAACAGGACCCACACCTTTCACCCCTACCTTATTCAACTCAGTCCAGGCCCTTCTCAGTTATACACTGATTTTCTCTTGGTTCTTTTAACACCGTAAGTTCTTTTTTCCTTATCTTTTATGGGCATAAAGTGGTCCATAGTATTCTTTTATTATACCTTAATTATGATTGTACCTAAAACTTGTCCATATTTTTCCTTAATATTTTCTCATTGAACTTTTTCTTGCTGAGCCTTTCTTTGGTATTATAAGATCCTTCCTCAGGGGGACTTGGTTTTCCATTTCCTGGGCTTAGATATGAAAACAATAATGGGAATAATGGTTCCCCCTTATAACAGCAGCCATCACTGTGCAGCTCACTGACTGTTGATCATTTTGTTTTTATAAGCCAGGAAATATCATCATTGGCTGCCCACACATTTTGCTCTTGGAGAAGTTGTGTGTTAGCCATTGCCAAAGTTGTCTAAAGGTCATGAACCTCTCAATGCCATTTTAGCCTGCTGTTTTTCTATATTCCAAGTATATCAAACTTGCCTTTGGCAGTTATGTACCACTATTTGGCCCCAGCTATTCCAAATTTTTATTACTCCCATTAGCAGAAAGAAAAGCATGGCCTTTTATCAAACCTGGTCTTTGAAATTCAGCCCCACTGAGATTCTCAAGAATGTTGACACTGTCCTCACTAGTGCTTAGTAAAGTGGAGAGAATGTCTTCTGGGCCATCTGGAAACAGAGTGGCCTGATAGATTTTTTGGTCTTATATATTAAACCTATTCTAGCATGCCCACTGCCTTTTTATTAATACTCTGCTGAGGCAGTTCCATGAACTCCACTTCATTTGCTATAGTACATCACTGTCTCTAAAAAGGAGACAGACATTGCAGCATTGTATTATGGCCAGCTTCAGGTGGCCTGCCTGCCAACGTGTTAAATTCTGAGTCAGAGAGAGTGCATTCCTGTCAATAAATTCTCCCTTACCAGTCTTATATTCTACTTCCTTGGTTCACCTCCCTCAAGATTCATGCCTACATATGTTCTCTTGGTTCCCGCTGGTAGTTTTTAGCTAGGCTCAGCAGCTTTTTTTCAGTTAATAATTTTTCTTTGTACCAGGATCTCACTTAGGCCATGCTGAAAAGGGACAATGGTTACTGGTCTGAAAACGAGAGAAAGAGAATTGATGCAGACAAGCATCATCATTTGAGGCATCCATCTCAAGTGACGCATTTCCTTTATCCCCGGCCAATAGTGGTAGCGCTGTGGGGCAGTTGTCTCCCTGGGCAAGAGAAGGGAATGTGATGGCCAGCTCAGAGGTTCTAGGGGAATCTGGGGAGTTTCAGCTACTCAGGTGAATCCATTCAAGTGTCTCCAGCAAAGTCCTCAGGATATCAGGTTTTTACTGATCACTGTGAAGGCCTTGACTTTATCATAAGCAATTTATCAGATTATTAATACCTCTTTTGTAATTTCATCACTCTTACAATTAAATTTTGAGCTTTATTTTTGGTAAAGTCTATGCTCCAGCTGCAGAATCTTCTCTTTAAATGTTGTCATGGAGGTCTTTTGGCTTTTACAGTGTATCTTGAGTTAGTTGTGGGCCAAAACTGAATATTTAAGCAGTTACAAAGGAGAACTGGCTCCACAATTATTTTAACCACTACTGGCCCCCATATCTTTCAAGTGTTGGAGCTAGTACATACCAATACCTCTCCTTTCATTTATATACCTTATCACAAAGCACCCACCACTGATGAGAGTGTTAAGTGAGAAATAAGAAAGAACACAAGTAATATATTATGGAGATTATTCCAAGGAGGTGGATAAGGATGTGGGAATGTGAGTCGGGGAAAAAGTAAAATTCAACAAGGTTTGCATTCATGAACGGTATTATTGCTGGTGCAAATGGGTTGGATCTTTATAGGAGACTTCTAAATGTATGTGTAGAACACGCCTCAAAATTTTTCACCAAGGAGCAGGGAAACTTAGGTTTTTATCCATCAAACCCTGCCCTCATTACTTGAGAGTTGTTCCTCGAGACATGAACTCACCAGCTCTTCTGGCTTGCTCTGAGCCCCACTTGGGCAACTCCTATGACCTGAGAAAGTTCTAAGCCAGAGATGCACAGGTGCTAAAGATAGGAAGCTGTCGGTGTGTATAACAATGGTCTTCCAAGCTACAGGTACCGTTTGAGACAGAAGAAGGAGACCTTGTCATCATTATAGAATAAGACCATTATGCAAATTAACATTCAGAAGTTTAATTCATTTTTCTTTAGTATCCAATATCATGTAGCTAAAATCTGGTGCTTTTATTATACTCAATAAACTTTGAAGTTTTGTATTATATTTTAATTGTGAAGAATTTTAGAGAATGTTACTGTATATGACAAAGGATATTTTTCTTTCTAAAACCAAATAAATAGTTTTCTTTAATAATGTATTTTATGAGTGTTAGAATTTTAGTAAATATTTCAAATACTTGGCAACATTAATCAAATTTAGAACATAAATACAGTTTACAAAGACCATTTAAACAGTTATAAACATTTTGCATCCTTGTTCTTATTGACACAAATTAAAACTGAATGATTGATTAATTTGACATTTCCTATGTATTTATAATAGTTATATTGTGAATCTTAGGGTATCTTATTTTCAGAGGTATTTTAGTATTATTTTTCAAATTATAATTCCATTGAATTAGTATTATTTTTCAAATTGTAATTCCATTGAAATAATCTATTAATAGTTTGGTTCCAAAATTGTTTTTTCATTATTCTTAAACAATTTGCATACATTTTATTTCTTTCTGGCTATTTGGTTAGGTTTTTCAATAGCACAAAATTTTTCACAAAATACCATGAAGATTTTGGTTGAGCTAAAGGGAATTTTCTTGTTTGTTATTAAGTATTAAAATTGATGTGAAATTAAAGATAAAATAGAAAAGAAATGAATTATGCAAGGAAACAGTATGATAAGAGAATTTGAATGGGAAAACAAAACCCAAAAGAACTTTTTTAAAGTATTAATACTTAGGATAAAAAGTTTAAATATATTTTTTCTCAGTAACAATTCCATTGTTTAGATAAGTATCATTCTGAGAGTGTGTGATAATTCTAGAATTATTTAAATAACCAAAATTAATGTGTTTACATATTGAGAAATATGATAACATTCATTACAAAAAGTAAAATGTGTGACTGGTTTCAACTTTTGAAAATGAATACTGTATGAATATAATGATTTCATATTGTCTAGCAAATTGATGGATCTTGCTCATAAACTCATATTTAGGTACATTATTGCATATATGGATTATTTTAAGCACGGAATTGAATTATATTCACATTTCTCCAATTATGTTTTCAAAATGAAGGCCCACTGGGCAAATGAGTATAGGATTCACCACCTGCAATAGATTGTAAACTGCTATTAAGCAAGAAGGAAGGTTATTACTTACAAATCCAATGCTAAATTTACTTCAAAACTCTAGAGCCAGGTATTTTCTGAGAATTTCTTCCCCTTTCTATTCACTGTAAACTTTTATCTGTATATTACTTTTATTTTTATTTATGTGAGTATATTTTTCAGGTAAGTATAACATTCACTTGCCTAAAAGGAGCTAACTCTTTAAAGAGATTCTGTGAGGATGGCAGCTTGACTTCATCCATGCTACCCGCATTTCCCAATTCCCATCCAAACACTAAATACCCTTCTGTGAAATCAGTGGAACCTAGAGCTCTTGAGTCAGTGCTGGGCCTAGAGAGGTCTGGATAGAGGATGCTGGTCCACATTATTTTCCTCTCTGGTCAGAAGAGAACCAACCAATGAACCAGAAGTAGAAAGCTTTGGGTCAAGGGTAGGTGTGTCAGAATCCCAAGAAAGCTTGACTGAGGAAATTCATGGACTCTGAAAATACAGGTTTGGTTGGTTCTATTATTAGATTACTGTAACCATCATGCTTCTCATCACCCTTCACCTTTAGGTTTGCTCTGCTGGTCTTGTGCCTCACATATTAATAGAATCATGGCCACAAAATGGAAAATAACAACTCACCAAAGAGTTGTGAGCTTATAGAGTGGAAGTGTGAGGAGCTCAGTATACCTAATAAAACACATTTATTTGGTGGAAATTGTTTGGAAAAAAAAAAGTCTCTTAAAATTTTCTTCAGGGATACAGCAAATGGAGAACTACTTATTTAGGAACATGTACTAATTATGAATAACTGTGAGTGTTTGTGGCATTTGAGACATAATCTTCTCCCACTCCTCCCCTCTCCACTCTAGCTAAGGGTCATGGAAGCTGTACTCTGGGTGAATGTAGCAAAGAAAACCATACTCCCTCTCCTCCCATCTCTCCGGCTATGGCTATGATTTCACTCCAGGAGGAACAGGCCACCAACATCTACCATACCCCATACTTCCTGTTGAAGTACCTGTATTCTAGGAAGAAACAGCTGAAAGAAAGGGGACTGGGGCTTCCTTTCCCCACCTGTATCTCACAAGGCAGAATGACTACCTCTGGTGCTGCCGACTAAGAATATTTGGCCCCAATTGTCCCCACCCCAGCTTGCTTATAGGTCAAATATTTTGCACGAGGAGAGCCAAGCTGAGAACAGTGGCTACCACCTGCATCCAGCCGATTGTTCATAGAATAGTGATGTTACAGTACAGGGAGAATCAGCTGCTGTTCCTACCCTCAGCTCCAGTGCAGTGGGTCAGGGCCTCTGCCTAGAAGGAGAAACTGGCTATAAAAACAGTTTCATAGCTTACCCTAAGGTGAGCTGTCTTTATTTGAAATGAAGCATGGGAAATTTATGCCTAAGGGTTATGTTGAAAATAAGAAACATGTTTTTGTTGAGTAATTATGAGTATGTTGGTAACTCCATGATAATAGTAATGACAAGAAAAGTAGTAGAGCAATTAGAAGTTTAACACAAAGAATCAGGGAAAAATGTAAGAAGGATATTTCTCAAGTCAGAGAAGTCCTCAGGGATTGATAATATTGTGTGTCTGCAAAAGGGCTCAACTTTAATTGGATCAGACTATGGAGCAGTTTGATATCCCTGGCACCCCAGGACATTGTCAAAAACAATAGTGCGATCAAATGCTAATTAGTGGAGGCTATCAGATGGGTTTGATAAAATAGAAGACCAGCCAGAAGCTTAGTAGATAAATCAAAGAAAGTTACAGTCAAAAAGAACCTGGCTAAAATGACAGTCATCCCCAGTTTCTCAAGGAAACTGTTCATATACTCCAGGCTGTGCTCCCTGAGGCCAACATTTGAGGCTGTACAATGTAGAGGAAATAGATTTCACTGAACTAGTCTGAGAAGAAATTAAGTACAGAAGCAAACACTAAAAATAATAAGCCTGGGAGTAAAGAAATCTATATGCAGAGTTGCTAAAATATATTATCTAGAATGTCTGTAATAAACAACAATAAAAATAATAATACATGCAAAAATCATGAAAATTATCGCATACATAGTAAAAAGAAATAAAGAAAAAGAAAAAAAAAGAAAGCAGGAAAAGAAAATAGAAATTCTCTATGAGGAGCCTAGACATTAGACTGAAAAGGACTTTAAATAAGTTATTATAACTACATTGAAAGAACCAAACTATTATATATCTAAAGAATTAAAGAAAACTATCATAACAATTTGTCCCTAAAGAGAGAACATTAATAAAGACACAGAAAGTATTTTAAAAAATTAACCAATTTGAATTTCTGAAGTTGCAAAGTGAAATAACTGAAGTGAACAATTCACTGCACAAAAATGCAAAAATTGTGGCACTAAATAAGACCATGTAAAGGATACTTGTTTATGGTATGAGAACTGAAACGAGAAGGCAGAATGTTGCATTTTTTAATCTCATCAGGGAATGTGAACATTGAGCAATGCAAGCTTTATTGCTCTTGTGCATGCTCTATGAGTAACCAGAAATTTCTGCTAGTATTGATATGGGACTTACAGATAAATTTTAGCTAACAGGCAAATTAGCAAATATGGAATCATGAACAATAAGTAGCAACAGTATTTTCATTGCTTTTCATTTAAGAGGTAAGAAAATTAGAGGGTACAGAAATTAAGACACTTTGTATAGAGATTCCAAGAGGAGTGAAAATGATTAGTTTTCTTTAGTATATCATATTTAAAGACTCATTTTATTATTAATTTCCTAGGTTTATAGTATTTTGAGTCCTGTGTGTATATATTTTTCACACACAAATCTTAGAAGAAAAAAATATTTCATTTTCTTTATTTTGAATACCTAAAAAATAACTTCTCAGTTATAAATTTTTTCCTATGACCAAACATTAAATTATCTGAGTCATAGTCGGGTTGAGAAAGTAATCATAGCACAAACAAAACCTTAAGTAAGGATATATCCCCCCAAGTGTATAAATGCTTTTATACAAAAGGCAGTATATTTTTCTACTCCGAATATTGTTATGTGCCAAATTTTGAGCCAAATATTAAATTTTGCTTCCACTCATAATAATCTCACTAGTAAAGAAAAAAATAAAACATATTTCCACTTTTTTCAATGCTTATACATTCTGAAAATGATTGTGCAATGAAATACATGATGTGTCTCTGTCCATTCCTATCTTACAAGACCATGAAAGTTTAAGATAGAAGATGTTACCACAAAGCCTATAGACATTAACCAACAATTAACTACACAGTTTACAGTATAGCTAACTTTACATTTAAAGTAATAAATGTAATTTTTATAATCCACTCACACTATAGGAGAAAAAACATTCAAGTTTATATTATTGAGTTCTCAAAATTATGTTTTGTACATAGAACATCTGTCAATCTATGTGTGTGGTGGGGGCTGAATGGGGAGTGGGAGAGAGAGAGAGAAAGGCAATGAAAGATATTGAGAATCATTAAACCCATACCTGTCTTGCAAGATTTCTGGTGGTCAAGCCATTTGGCTATGGATATATGATGTTATATCCATTGCTATGCCAGGCTAATTATTAGGTTTTTATTATAGGCATATGAGACCTTAACTAAGTACCTAAGATGGTGCCAAAAGAGTTTGTTTTTGAGGTTACTCATTCAGAAAAAGCATACTACAGCCCCAACACTCTAAAAGTTGAGAAAAGAATTAGCATCTAGAAGACATCTGCAAATTGGCTCTGTTACTCTCACAAAATTACAGAAAAATACATAAAACAGTAGGATATAGTCAGAGTCAGACCCTAAGCAGACATCTACGAGTGTTAAAAGGCTGAAAATCTGTAGCAGCAGATGTATTTATATATTTGTCCTGTATTTTATTTCACCACATATGGTTCCGTATTACCACTGAACATGATTATAGGACTTCTGCTCATGTTGTTACAGTTAAGGCAGTAATGCCATTTATAAACATTTTTCCACCCAGGTGTTCCAATTATATTTAACTTTATGTATTTTTCTATAACTTTTATTTTGTCATAAAGTTAGGTCACTGGAGGCAGAAAAATATCACAGTAGAAGATTTTCATTTTATTTCTTTTAATAGACTCGGCATCAGAGAGTTTAGAAAATCATGTATATTTCTATAGTCTAGTCTATCAGTTTTATTGAAAGGTTTTCAGATTGGTCAAAACCTTACCTACGTACACACAGTTAGCCACGTCCTCTAGGGCTTTTGACTTCTAAAAAACCCATTTCCACCTCACCCTTGGCCCCTTCTCTAACTTTCAGAGAATAAGAATGAGTGAATATATATGAATTAAGAGTCACCAACCCACGAGTTGGCTTCAATAAATGGCATTTGTCATATTCACAGGCTGAAAAGCCTTTCTGCTGAAAGAGAACAGGTAGTGAGGGGTTGAAAATTGATATAATTAATTTTTTAGCCCTGTACAATGAAAATTATTGCACCCCAAAAGGCATTGGATTTTTGAAAGTGGTTGACCTTATTTGATAGATTTTAGTTGAAAAACTTCTTTGAAGAAGCTTTGTTAACCACACTATTTTAACATGAAATCATCATACTGTGTCCCTTAGCTATAGATTAGAATTATTGAAGGGATCAACTTTGGAAATGAACTCTTTGTAAACCTACTCTTCCATCAATAAATTATCTGGTTGCTGCAGACCTGGACAGATCAAAACAGTGTATCTGGCCCCTTTCTTCATCCTCATAGTGAAGTAAAGGAACGAAAAGCTTTGTAGACCTTGTCATGCATGATTTATATTAGCCATTCTAATAAAATCATTTCACCTTGTTGAAGAAAAACGTTGACTTATACATCTGATATTCTAAGATAAGCTGGTGAGGATTGCTACAATTTCAGTAAGCAGTTCATACCTTCATTTCACAGACTGTTTCTACTCTTATCCTGTCCTCTAAGAATATACTCTAAGAAATTCTTGAAACTGCTGAAATTGTTTTAAATTTCTCTACAGAGACATTTTTAATTACCTCTAATAAATAATGTAGAGCTATAAGGGATCCTAGTTATTATTCTGGTTCAAACATTGTATTTTACAAATGAGGAACCAATTATAACATCATTTAATAAAATATCTCCAGTGCTTCAAGATTTTTGATCAACAAATGGCAAACTATAACTAGCTGCTCCTGTAACTCTTTTAGTACTTCACATAGGTTATATTTGTCTTGGTTTCTTTACTGGAAATATAGCTTTTTTATGTGATTATTTTTATTTATGCTATATGAGCCAGTTATAATATTAAGTTCACCAGAATTAATAATGGAAGATAATTGGTTATAATTGTCACAGTTTGTTTAAATGTATCTATCTGATGTATTTCTTTAGTATTATTTCTTATACTCTTAATCTCAAACATATTTTATTATCAATTAACTGATTGTTACAAGAAAGTATATAATTTTATATTAACATTTTATATTTTGATAAGCCCTAAAACCAGAAGACATACAACATACACAGTATTGCATACGATTAATTTTGTAAGGTAAAACCTGATACGTAAGAATAAACAGACAAAAATAATGGTCCTGGATTATTCAGACACAATTATTTTATATGTTAAGCAGAGAATAAAGAATATAGATCCTCTGTAATATAGTTGTAAAAGTTGAATAGATACAGTGAACCTCACATACCTCATTTTTATAACAACATATCCAATTTATGTATTTGACTAAAATAAAACTTCAAGTAGTCTTAAAAGTAATATTTATATCAATAAGTTCTCTAATAGCAAAGCAATACAGCTCTAGATTACTAACAAAATGTTAATTTTAAGAACACTTGGAAATTTAGTCATGTGCTCCTAAATTACTCTTGAATTAAAAGGGGTAATGTGAAATTGTTAGTTACTCTAAAACCAAAATGAAATAAAAATATTTTATCCAAGGGATTTTAAAAAAGTACTTCTTAAGTTTAAAAAATTAAACTTAAGTGAGTTAAGAGTTCAAATGGAGAGGCTTATATAATTTAATGAGTTTTTATTATAAAAATAACCATAGGAAAAATAACTTTTCTGTCACAATTAAACTTCGATAAGATATTAAATATATTATATTATTGACATTTATGTAAGTTATAAAGCATAATAAATACAAGTAGAATGAGTGTAACAATATCTTGAATTTGTATAATTCATTCTTTGAACTTTAAAAAATGATACATATTAAACATACATATATTAATATATACATATATACCTATATATTAAAATAATTATTATATATGAAATGTTAAAAATAATATATGCAGGTATATATGCTTAAACAATATATTGTTCACTTTTTGCCTGTTTGTGAGCTTTATTAAAGTGATATTTTACTGTACATACTCTCCTAGGACTTTTTTTACTTATAATTATGTTCCTGAACATATTGTATATAATTGTCAGTTATTTAATTTTACTTAAGCATGATATTCTATCTTAATAATATATAGTTCTTTACTTGATAATGAATATTTAGACTTTCTAGATTTTTATGTAGTTTCCTAAGTATTTTTATATCTGTTTTTAGTTAAACATACATTTAACTTATAATATCTTTGTACAAATAATTGTATATATTTCTTTAGTAGAACAAACTTTATATCTTAAACTCCTCAACATTCTGTGTTAAAAGATTCTCAGCATCACTTCTAACTATTGACATTTTAGCATAACATCAGGTTGATGTACTTCTTTTGTTTTTAACTCATTTATCTGGCTATCTTTATGATTAAAGTACAATTTAAAGTGGATTATTTCACATTTTCCATTCCATTGATTTTATAATGTACATTTTACTCAGTTTAATTATGAGCACTAGGAAATTATACAGCTTATTCTACAAGTTATCCAGTAGTTTGGGGTATACAGAAGCTGTCACAACCCGTGATATCAGTCAACTCAAACATGTTTGACTTTAAATTTTATGATTATGTATATATTTATATAGTGGTCCTGCCACAGATACTTTTGGAAATAAGATATACTTTAAGTCAATAAATATATTAAAATAGATATTCAATTCTATTCAATAAAGCCACTTAAGGGTTATATTTCTGCATGGATCATATCTATCTGTTTAAAAATTTTCAGATTTTTTGTTTGGTAGTTTAAATCACTTATTAGATTTTAAATTAAAGATTGTTAACAATCTTTAATCTATCAGTGGCTACATCGCTGGATCATGCCCATAGCTATAGTTGTTGCTTTAATTGGCCTAAAATGTTGAAAGAACACAAATCCCCAGAATGAAGCAGAATACACAGATGGATGTAGGGATCTGAGAAGAGAGGAAATGGAGGTTCTCCTTATACCTGGAACTCTGGAAGGTAGAAACCTGCCATCATGTTGCAGAAAGGGTAGTAGTTTAGTGACAGGTGGCTGCATGGAGTGTCTAGGAAGATAGACCTGAGGGAAGTTCAGAGCATCTTGTTGGAGCCCTCTGTTGAGCTCAAGTTGTGAGAGTGGAGGGTAGCATGAACCATACAACTAAGCACCATTCACCTTTCCCTGATGCTTGCAAAGTCCTGAAATGCATATGCAATCATATGGAGAAAGAATAAAAGAGTTACACTTAGATTTGGTTTATGTTTTAGCCATCTAGCAAAGTTGGGATTCAGGAAATAAATTTATTCAGTTGTAAGAAAATGAAGTTACACTTGTGAAAGCCTGAGTTAATAGCCTTTGAAATTTGTCACAGCAAATAATAAGGTAGTTCTTAAAAGAATTACAGCATGAACATATTGTCCTTGACAAGAGTTTGCTAAAACCCCTTCACTACTTTGCTTCATTTAAATAGGAACTCACTTTATGTTCTTAGAAAAACCCTTAGAAAAATGTCAAATAAAGAGCCCTTCAAAAGCAGATATACTTGTTCTTAACTAAACCCACACAGTCATAAGCAAATACTGAGAAAGTCATTTAAAAATATTCTGAACTGCTTAAAATGCAATTCTTTAATTCTTATTGACATTTCAAATTGTTAAGCTTAGACTTTTCCAAAGTTAAAGTAATCAATCTTTGTTTCTCCTGTTTATAACTATGTACACATTTTCACCAACTAATAACCTTTGTTTTGGAATAAAAGATTACACATTCATTTAACTTTGCTTAGGTTCTGTTTGTTTTCAATTAAGAAGGGAAAATCCTTTCAAGCATCATAGGTTATTTATATTTGTTTTGCTTTATTTATAGGACCAAATAAAGCTTTTGTATGTATGGTCATTAATGTTATTGAAAAGAAATTGTATTAAATGAATAGGTTGTAGTAAAAATGAAAGTAAATTAAGAGATAAAAAATTAATTTAGAGGATATATTTATCCTTTAATTATAATCTCAATTTGATAATGATGAAAGTATAAAATTTAAAAAAATCAGAGAAAATCAATTAGTTCTCATTTAATTTATATATTAGATATAAATTATCAAATTTCATATCTTTCTTCAAGGCACACACACACACAAAACTATTAATATCTGTATACCTACTGAGAGTTTATTTTTCTGCCATATGCTCTATTTGACATATAACATTTTCAAAGCATGTATATGAAACCACAATGCTTTAAACATATGTATGGGAGACAGAATGTTCCTCCTCAAAGATGTCAGGGTCCTACTCTCAGAAACCTGTGAATATGTTAATTTCTATGACAAAAGAGACTTTGCAGATGTGATTAAGGTTAAGGATTTTGAGATGGGAAGATTATTCTGGATTATCTGAGTTGGTCCACTCTAATCACATGAGTCCTTAAAAACAGAGACTCTTCTCTGGATGTAGTATGAAAGAGATGTGACCACAGAGAGAAAAGTCAAGGGCAGATTCAACTTTGCTGTCCTTAAAGATGGAGGGAGGGGAAGGGAATGCTGGAAGCCTCTAGAAATTGAAAAAGATAATGAAATGGATTCTTCCTTAGAGTCTACCAATACCTTAACTTAGCACAGTGAGATCTTTATCAAATTTCTGACTTCCAGAACTGTACCATAATAAATTTGTGCTGTTTTAAGTTACTAGGTTTGCAATAATTTGTTACAGCAACAATAGAAAACTAATAAAATATACAATATTTCAGGTAGAAGTACTCCCTTTGTTTTTTCATTTTTAAAAAAAATTCAGAATATTATAGGGGTACAAATATTGTGGTTACATGATTGCTTTTGTACTGCTTGAGTCAAAGTTTTAGGTGTTCCCATCACCCAGATAGTGTACATTATACTTGTTAGGTGTGATTTCACCAATCCTCTCTTCTATCCAAATTGTTGCAAAAGGCATTAAATCATTATTCTTCATGGCTGAGTAGTATTCCATTATATACATATACCACATTTTGTTAATCCATTCAAGAATTGATGGGCATTTGAGTTGATTCCATATGTTTTCAATTGTGAATTGAGCTGCAATAAACATTTGAGTGCAGGTGTCTTTTTGATAAAAGGACTTATTTTCTTTTGGGTAAATATCTAGTAGTGAGATTACTGGATCAAATGTTAGGTTTACTTTTAATTCCTTGAGGAATCTCCATACTATTTTCCATAGAGGTTGCACTAGTTTGCAGTCCCACCAAACCAAGAGTGTCTTACTGTTTCTTCTCTCCACATCCAACCCCAGCTTCTGTAGTTTGAAACTGTTTGTTAAAAGCCCTCCTCACTGGGATTAGGTGATATCTCATTGTGGTTTTGTCTTACATCTCCCTGATGATTAGTGACATTGAGCATTTTTTCATATGTTTATTGGCCATTAGTCTATCTTCTTTTGAAAGTTTCTGTTCATGTCTTTTTCCCACTTTTTAATAGAGTTGTTTGATATTTTTCCTGCTTATTTGCTTGAGTTCTTTGTGGATGCTGGTTATCAGCCCTTTACTGGATGTATAGCATGATAATATCTTCTCCCATTTTATGAGTTGTCTATGTGCTCTGTTGATTGTTTCCTTAGCTATGCTGAAGCTTTTTAATTTAATCAAGTCCCATTTATTTATTTTTGTTGTTGCTGTGATTGCCTTTGGGATCTTCTTCATAAATTATTTGCCTAGGCTGATGTCTAGAAGAGTTTTTACAACTTTTTCTTACAGAATTCTTATGGTTTCATATCTTAGATTTAAGCCTGTTATCCATCTTGAACTAATTTCTGTTAGGGGTGAGAGATATGGATCCTGTTTCAATCTGCTACATGTGGCCATCCAATTTTCCCAGCACCACTTATTGAGTAGGGATTCATTTTCCCCAGCGTATATTGCTGTCTACTTTGTCAAAAATCAGATGGGAATATGTGGATGGTTTTATATCTGGGTGGTTTCTCTGCTCTGTTCCATTGGTCTATGTCTCTACTTTTGTGCCAGTCCATGATATTTTGGTTCCTATAGCCTTGTAGTATAGCTTAAAGTCTGATAAATGGATGCCTCCAGAGTTATTCCTTTTACTTAAGGTTTCTTTGACTATTCAGGCTCTTTTATGGTTCATCCGGGCTGGGAGGTTGTTAGGTAGCTTCCCCACTGTGGAGATCTGCCTGTTTCCCTGGGGGAAAGGGTGGCTCATGGTTTAGAGTCTAGGCGTCCTTAAACTATGTCCCACAGGCCACATGCAGGTGTTTTTGCCCATTTGTTTTACTTCAAAATAAGAAATGTGCAGTGTGCATAGGAATCTGTTCATAGTTGTTTTTAAACTATAGTCTAGCCTTCCAATGGTCTGAGGGACAGTGAACTGGCCCCCTGTTTAAAAAGTTTGAGGACCCCTGGATAGACACTGGGGACTTGGTCATTCTTGCAGGCCTAGGCTCTGGGCATATGGGGTATTGGTGCTGCACGCACCAAGCGAACATAATAGAAGATGACTGGGCCTCAGGGATCTAGGGGATTAGTGACTACTGGCCCACAGGGCAGGACACACTCCAACTCTGGGTCTGATTTCAGTATGGTACTGTTCATTAGTAACTTAGGTTGTGGGTGCAGGTGCAAATAGGGCTCCTATTTTGGGGTAGTATAGCAGTGAGAACACCTAGAATCTGTCAAAACTGGATTCGGGGACTCTCCTATAGCAATGACTGCCAGTGTCTGTGGTGGTGATGATGGTGACCACTGAGGATCTCAAGCAGACCTCCTCACTTACTTCAATCAAAATATAGTTGTTTATTAATTTTTTTGGTCCATTTTTGTAGGAGGAAAGAGTTCCAGGTAACCATAATTGCCTATCTTTCTGACATCACTGTCAAAAATATATTTTTTCAATCAGGAAAAAACTACATAATTTATTTCAAAATCTCAAAATGGAAAAATATCTTTATTGCCATTTCAAATATCTCATTTGCTTTTTCACTTCTTTCTTAACTCTATTATCACCTTCTGATTTATTGTTGGGAGATGGAAGTTAGAGATGAGAGAGGTTAAATCAAAGTTGGTGGTTCAACTTAGAAATTTGCTACTGAGGTGATCATCCATGTTATATATGTCCATATCTTCTTCCTTTAGAAATACATAATTAATGATTTCATTAATGTGATAAAAATTACTAGCTTCATAAAATGAATTCCATAAGATTAAAGCCATTACATCTCTTTTTACATTTGCAATAATATGTTAAATCTAACTTCTTATCAGTATCATGAATTAAATACAAAAAAGTAGAACAACCATTTTCCAAAACTGTCATGGATAATTTTAAACTTAAAAGTAATGGTTTTATTGCCAATGTATTCATTAAAGCTTTTTTGAAAAGAGTTCATTGTACTTTGGAATCATTCTCCTTAGCCTCAAAATGTACTGTGAAATCTCACTGTGCCTTTCTATCTCTTGGTAATTAAATCTATAATGTAAAACACAACTTAAGGTTGGAAGAAATGAGTATGAAACAAAGTAAAACAAAATTATATCAGTTGGTCATATTGATCTGATTTTAGCATTGCCCTATATATCCATGTGCTTTAGACAAATGAGTAAATTTAAATTCTCTCATTAACAATTAAGACTTTGAGTTAAATATTAAAATTCTTAGGGCAAGAGTACATTAGTTATCTTTTTATTCTTGAACTATATCCTTCCCCTATACTTTATTAGGAGATCAGAAAAAAAAAGCTTTAAAATCTCCTAACAACTTTGGCATGATGTGCCAAACCCATCTCTTTAAACTTTATATCTTCTCACTGACAGAAATATATTTCAATGTGCACCCATATAATTCGCTCTTTTAAATTGAAATTGTACATTTCATTTTTAATTGCATGTTCCTTTTTACATAAAATTCATTGTGTGTCTTAGAATAAAATAAAATTAAGAGCATTTGTGGTCAAGCACCCAAAATATGGTATGCTAATTTGTTTTATCCTTTCTTAAAACTCAGTACTTGAAAAGCATGTATTTAATAAATGACACTAAGAGATCAATATAGGTACTATTCTATATTATATTGAGTAATAGACAAGAATAAATAAATGCATATACTGACAATAATACTTCTTAAGAGAGGTTAAAAAGTACTCTGTACTAATTCTGCCCTACATTTTTGTCAACAAGATTAATAAAAACTTACCATCATTGAATCCTATAGTAAATGACATACAGAATATATGCATATTTGTGAAACTAACATGAAGTCTCCCAAATTATGTGAATAAATAAAATGCCAGTTTTACCTGAATGTTTTTTCAGTATAGAAGTGTGAAATTTTGATTGTCAGTTTTGGTCAGCCTTTATAAAATAATTGTGAAACTTGTAATGATCTCAGTTCTTTATTTTTCATCTGTTGCATTCCATTTATAATTTTGGCAGAGAATGCTCGATTTGCATCTTTTTGATATTGAACATTATTTCTCTTGAGTTAAATGAACTATTCCACAATTACCTAATAATTTTCTTTTTGCTTAACTACTTGGCTAGTATTTCATGTTTTGTCTTCCTGAAAGCAAAAATCCACAACTGATATACCTACATGCTCCTTCTTATGCATTCTTATTAGGAACACACATGAACACAACTGTAAAGCCTATACCACTAGCACTCACATCTTATTTTATAAAAGAGCCACAGAAGCACTTTATTGGATGTGAAACCTAGAAATGCAACAAATTCTGTAAGGTTTCTGTTTTGGGTACTTGGTGGATTATCACTCAGCTTCAACCTCACCAAACTATGCTCTGCTTTGTGATATGTAGGTTGGGGCTCTAGGAAGCACATTTCTTTTTTCCAGTTGGATCTCTATCAGTATGGTCAACAGAGTATTAGAAAGAAACTACTAGACTGAAGGAAGAAAAAGGGACTTGCTCCTATTAGCTCTCTGTGGTTTGCCTATGTACATTCTGTTCCTGTGGATGCTACCTTACCTTTTGCACCCCAAAGGGGGTCAATTTCTTCCCAGAGAAGTAGCCAAACCAGTTTTTCATTTTTCCAACACTCACAGTCTCTTTATGACCCCCATCATCTTCTGAGATGCCAAAACCATCTGGCCAATACACCCTTCCCACCCCAGCAAGTGGTCTGGATTCTAGCCCCATGATGACCCTGCTCTGAGATCTGAGACACACCAGTAACAAACAGCCAAGCAGAACTCTCTCAGCAAAGAGTCAAGTTTCAGGTCTAGTGGGTCTTCCTTACTTGTTTCCAATTTTAATGACTCCATTCTCTTCAATTTGTTCCTCTAGTCCTAGGTATGATATGTTTCCCTCAGTTGATATCTCTCTGATACTTAGTGTTCTCTTATTGACTTTTCAGTTATTTAGTTCATAACTTTATGCCTCATTAATAGTTTCTGGTTTAAAATTTTCTCTGTTCAACAAGTGGAGTGTCTTTTGTCTGTTGATTGCACCCTTAATAATATAGAAACTGATGTCAGAATTAGTTCCAGAAAATAGACTTACAAAGAGGAAATTTTGGTATTTGTTCTGCTCTTGAGTTTGAATACAGTGATGATCTGTTAGTCAAGGAAAAAATAGGATGCTGGTCCATGCCACTCATTGGCATCATGATTAATCATATCACCTGTGGTTGATTCCAAAAATGGGTATAGTGAAGTAACTTTTTTGGGATTCAAGTTGCTGTTGCTTGGGTCACATTAGAGTGCATGTAATGGATTGTTCTGAGTACACTAGAGTGCCTATAGAAAAAGGGGGCAAGCTCATGTTCTTAAATTCTTACCTCTAGTGAGAGTCTAATAATAAGAAAAATGTCTATGGTAGCCATTAAAAATATTTATTATAACTGCAAGGTCAATATGGCTGAAAATCAAAACACAGAATTAAATTGTGTGGTTTACACAACTGCCGTTAAGTTTCATTCATAACCTCACTGAGTCTTTCATGTGAGAAAATTGAAGCATGGATTGAGAAGGAATGGGAGTCTGAAAGTAAGCTTGGGGATATCTGGTTGGATTCAGACGAAGATACCAATCATGTAATCTTGCAACCATGAGTGACTCTGGGCTGCCTTACCCGTGCAAGAGACTTGTCATCCTGTGTCTGAGGAGACTAGCCTTCTTTGCTTGAAATTACTTCACCTGAAGAAGTTGAATTGAAAGGAGATGCCTATTATCTTCAAGACACATCCCATAACCCTTTATTTCCACTAGACCAGTAATTAGAGTAAGATCTCGCGATGGTCTAGGAGGGTGAGTGCAGAGTCTGTCCTGAGAGGAAATCATTTCTATATAAAAAGAATTACAAGATTTTGCTAATTTGTATTTTTAAAAGCCTGGAAAATATGCATGGGAATGGATTGTAAGGTTATTAAACCAATAAGAACGGAATATAACGAATACCAAAATCTATTCATCTGTCTACATTTATCAGAGATTTTAGATTTAATGTGTCAGCTTATGCCTCTCGAAAATATTTTATAATTTGCTTGGTTGGTTGACACAGACTCATAATTACCTATGGCCTAAATTAATGAGGTTGAAATGGCTGAACTTCCCTGGCATAAAGTAGAGAAAGGAATCAAGAAGCCTCTGGACTTAAGGAATTTGGAATAGATTTGCCATATGTGACCTACATACTCACTCTTCCCATTCCTGGAGGTCCCTGAGGACAGATTCATAAGGCATTGGGAGGTACATTAGTGAGGATAATGGGAGCCTCCGAGTCTCGCTTTGTTGTCCAGGCTAGACTGAGTGTGAGTGCCGTGGCATCAGCCTAGCTTACAGCAACCTCAAACTCCTGGGCTCAAACGATCCTATTGCCTCAGCCTCCTGAGTAGCTAGGACTACAGGCATGTGCCACCATGCCCGGCTAATTTTTTCTATATTTATCAGTTGGCCAATTAATTTCTTTGTATTTATGGTAGAGACGGGGGTTTCGCTCTTGCTTAGGCTGGTTTCGAACTCCTGACCTCGAGTAATCCACCTGTCTCGGCCTCCCAGAGTGCTAGGATTACAGGCGTGAGCCACCGCACCCACCCTGTAGGCCACTTATAGTGAAGGAGATGCCATCAAGTTTGGCTTTCTGATTGATGAGATCCCAGAGCAGCAAAGACTATGTAGCAAAACTATTGAACTATCGTCAGAGTTCAGTGACAAGAGACAACCACACCAGTAATTTGAGCAGGTGAATAAGTGTAAGTAATTATTAACTAGCAAGGGGTAGAGATGATGCTAAGGAATACAGAAATGGCAGACACAGGAAGCAGGCCAGGCTAACAAGCAGAATGAAACTTGCTAGGTATTTATGTACAGGATGCTGCTGAGACATGCTGGAAAGCTGCTGGCAGTGGTGCCCCTGAACCCAGTGGGAAGATGGCTGGAATCCTAGAACTTATTGGGAAACTACCCATGAAAAAGATGTCATATTGGTACCACTAGGTAAAGGCAAACTGCTTCAGGTGGTACTTTTACATTGTTATGGGAAAAATACATTAGATAAGTCAATAGCTCAATACCAGGGACTGTTGATTTGTTCCAGTAAAGATACCACCTGTGGAATAGCAACTGTAATTGGAATCACCACTTGATTATGTTTGCAATTATCCACAGTCATTACCTAAGATCCATCTGACTCCTGGATAGGCCAAACTGGTGAGTATAACGGGGATGTGATACTACCTTCTTGGTAGGATGAATAAGTTCTAGGCACTTCCATTAAGTCTTTGTCCCACAAGTTGGAAAATCAATATGGATCATTCTCTGTTGTGGTAACTTAAGTAGGATCTTTATTCTTCAGGTCTAGAGATATTTTTTTCTGTTACAAAGTGTTAGGCAGGGATCAAATCTGCAGGTGGCAGATACATGCCAGGAGAGTGGTTCCTAGGGGCACAGAAGCTGAGGACCAATCAGGGAAGGGACTGTAATAAAACACAGAACACCTGGCAATCACATATTTCAATCATCTGTTAACATCCTGTACCCTTGCAAACCCTCCTGGACCAAGCCAATAAGAGGAAACCACCTGGGAGCCCTTAACAACTTTCTCCACTCCATGGAGACTGACCCATTCCTGTCTCTCTTGGATGTATGCTCACTTTGTGTAGCTTTCTTCTTCCTTCCTTCCTTCTTTAATGAAAGCTGTCTGTGTGGAATTGCTTCCTGTTTGTGTTCACTTCGTCTCACTGGCTTCCTTGTGATTCTTCCAAGGAAGGGGCCAAAGAGCCAGAACAACAGTCCGTCAAGATGCTGGACCTGATAATAGAATGACCAATAGTTTAGCAGGATGGCCATCTATTACATTTTTAGGGACATTAAGATCAAGTAGTCACAACCAAATATCCCTATAAACCAAGGCATTGTCATCACCAGTACATCACTGCTTCATTTTTGGTAATACTCCCATTTTGCCTTTGACAGCTTTGTGCTGCAACTTTGCTTCTGCGATTCTGGGGTTTCATCATCCCCATTCACATCAGAAACAGACCTCAATTATGATATTCCTTACAGTCATATCTGGCCTATAGAGGAGAGAAGCCATAGACCATTTCAAGTTTGCAGGGATCCCCTGGTAATGTACTTTTCAACACCTTAAGGTAGATAGTATCTTTGAATGTTCTTGGAGGGTGTCATTTGCAAGTAGATGTGCAGTTTGCATATAACAAATCCACTTCAACAGTCTGATCTCTTGGAGTGTTTGATTACTTTGATACATCATACCAGCTCTAACATCTCAACCTCATAAAACATTGGCCTCCATTGAGTTCAACCTTAGTCATTCAAACCAGGTGAACTGTTAAAGCAGTTTCAATTGTACAAGCTAACACATTAAATCAGCATTAACTTCTAGTAAGTCTACCCAAATTAATAAATTTGCCTTGAACTGTTATAATATTAATATATCCCTACCTCCTTGCACTAATGGTCTCAGAATCTACTTTCACATATTTCCAGTATTTCTGCTGATATATACATCTTGTAATTCTTATAAATATATATATGTATGTACTTTATATATATACATACATACAAACATATATTTTTATAGAGAGAGAGTAATTTTTTGATGTGTAGTCTATTTTCTTCTTGATTATAGTGTATAATCCCTAAAAGTAGGCTGAAATGGGTAGTTGTGGTAATTACTAATGGGAAAGAGATTGCCCCTCCAAGGCTTCTGCCCTAGATTATAATATTACAAGGGCTTCAGGAAAACGTAGACTAGATCTTCAGGCACCAGAGGCCAAGCTATTTGCACTAGCAGTGGAAGTTCAGAGTGACTTCAGGGTTCAAGTTTTTTAATTTCATTTGGATCAAACGGAGGTACCCATTTAAACTTTTAGAGTTCCATTCTATCCCATTTATTGCTCTAACTTTCACATAAGAAACATGGTGAGACTCCAACTTCAACCCACTCAATTTAATTTTGCATTTCATCTTCTGCAACATCAGCCCTGTGGCTACAAAAAATAGAGTTTCTTTTAAGGCTGTTGCACAGAAACTGCCTAGCTCTCAGATCACAACTTCAGCTAAGAGTTAAAATACCTAAGTTTGTCATTTTTCTATTTGTAAATGTCCAGTGCATTCTGGGCATTTCCATTCACACCACAAGTTTGTTGTCACCTTACTACCATGACAATCAATTACAACAGTTACTTTGGTTCCTGAAGCAGTTGCTTCAGTAGGCAATTAGTGAAAATCGATCATAGGTGTAGACTAATTGTGATACCAGTGCATGCCATGGATTATTATCTTCCCATCTCCCATTTAAAAAAACTCAGTATTGCACTCAAGACCACACAACCAAACCAATCTTCACATGTTGTCTTTGCATTTCCTGGGACTATTCCTGGTACTAGTTCTTTATTACTCAAGATCCAGTCAGTAGACAGAAATTACACAGTAATTTGAATGGGAAAATTCTAATATAAAATATAGTAACTGTTAATTTCTAGTAGAGCTTAACTCCTAAGGAGCTAAGAGACTTCAAAGAATGCAGAAATAGCAGATATAGAGAGTAGTTACCACCTCAAAGTCTGAGGCAGAGTAACAAAGGAAGAAACAAGTTTGGAAAAAGAACCTTTATAAAGCTGAGATTCAGACCTCATTGGATAAAGCATGATTGTGATCCACTGAATGGTGGATAAGTTTTATGAGAAGTTCAATAAGTACAGGGTGAGGCTGGCAAGGAGGAAAAAGCCTTCAGAGATGCAGAGAAAACTTACCAGGAAATTGACCACTGGAATTTTTTTTTTTTTTTTTTTTTACTCACTGGGAAGCTGGCAAAGAGATCCTGCCAAAAATCACAGGGAACTCTCTTCTTATTGTACCCAGAAAACTCAGTGGGAAGCCATCAGGAATATTGGCAGAACTCACTGGGAAATCACTTTTAGGGTTGCCGTGGAAACTTGCTCAGAAGTGAGCACATAGATGTTGCATGTACCAGTGGCTGTTATGTGTTACAGGAGCAAGCAGAAGGGAGCCCATTGCAACCAGGAAGAGAAGGCCCATCCTCCTGCAATGTCTCTCTTCCACTCCCTACTAATTATGCTCATGAGATTAACATTGTGCCAATTGACAAGAAAGAAATGTTTATAGGATCCAGCTCCAGTATAAAACCTTAGGGAAAAGATAAATGAATGGCTTATCTGAGAGGTAATTAATTAATTACTGGAAATTCATCAAATAGGAACCTCAACCAGCTAGGTACTAGCTTTAGGCAAAAAAAAACATGAGATGAACAATAGAAGAGTAAATTATAAATATTAACTATGTACTCACTTGCAGTTATAAAAGGAGGACTGTTATAGCAGTAGATAATGTCTTTATTTGCTTGGGATATGTGTATATGTGTGTGTGTATGTGTATATGCATATTTGTGAAAATTATTTTTCATTCTCCTTCTTTTCCCACTTTCTCCCTTAATATTTTATTGAGCATTTACAATAAAATTTAGTCTATAGTTAATAGGATATTCAAATTGGATTGGGACTAAATTTGAGGAGCAATTAATACAATCTACAAGTGAATAGTATGACTGTTTTCCAGACATAGATCTTTTAGGTGTTGGTAGTTTGTAACCCTAATTTTAAGGAGGGGATCAGAATATCTTTGTTTGCAAGAAGATTAGTTGCATCTTGCTAAGTGGGAACAGGAATTGTTTTTGGTGCTTTATGGAAGTTGAAATATGTGCAAAGGGGGTATAAGAATGAAGAGTAGTCAAAAGAGTAGACTGTTCATTAGCTATCATCCCTCAGCTCCAAATCCATCTTACTAGTCTTTATTTTGTGATACATATTTATGCTTTGCAAGCAGTCCTACAGGCTCTGCCAAACCTGGAGGAAGAAGAAGGCATTTATTCCTTTCTTTTTGCCTCCTTTGGGCTTCCTGTTTCTTCTTCACCCTGCAGAGGTAGTGTCTTCTCAGAGATGCAGCTGAGTTAAGTTTGCAGATTTCTAAAACTTGTCTCATCATGCCCCTCTCAAAGACACCAGCACCAGCCAGCTGGCATCGCTCTTCAGATGGCTGAGTTTCTTCTCTGGAGCCCCTCCTCCAGGCTTCTCAGTTTTTATTTTTTATTTTTTGCCTTTGTGATGACTTTTATTTATTTATTATTTATTTTTTTTTATTTTAGTGTATTATGGGGGTACAAGTGTTAAGGTTACTTATATTGCCCATGCCCCCCTCTCCCCTCAAGTAAGAGCTTCAAGCATGTCCATCCCCTAAACGTTGCAAATCTTACTCGTTGTGGTTGTATACACCCATCCCCTCCTCCCCTCTCCCACCCTCCCAACACCCAATAAATGTTACTCCTATATGTTCACTTAGGTGTTGATCCATTATTACCAATTTGCTGGTGAGTACATGTGGTGCTGGTTTTTCCATTCTTGAGATACTTCACTTAGTAGAATGGGTTCCAGCTTCATCCAGGAATATACAAGAGGTGCTATATTACCGTTGTTTCTTAAAGCTGAGTAGTACTCCATGGTATATATATACCACATTATATTAATCCACTCATGAATTGATGGGCACCTGGGTTGTTTCCATAGCTTTGCACTTGTGAATTGTGCTGCTATAAACATTCGAGTGCAGGTGTCTTTTTCATAAAGTGACTTTTGATCTTTTGGGTAGATGCCCAGTAGTGGAATTGCTGGATCAAATTTTAGATCTACTTGTATCTCTTTGAGGTATCTCCATATTGCTTTCCACAGAGGTTGAACTAAAGTCTCAGGATACAAAATCAATACACAGAAATCAGAGGCATTCATATACATCAACAACAGTCAAAGTGAGAACCAAATCAAAGACTCAATTCCCTTCAAAATAGCAACAAAGAAAATAAAGTACCTTGGAATATATTTAACTAAGGAGGTAAAAGACCTCTACAGGGAGAACTATGAAACACTGAAGAAAGAAATAGCAGAGGATGTAAACAGATGGAAGAATATACCATGCTCATGGGTCAGCAGAATCAACATTGTTAAAATGTCTATACTACATATAAAATGTCTATACTACTGTCACCCAAAGTGACCTATATAGTCAATGCAATCCCTATCAAAATACCATCATCATTTTTCACAGATATAGAAAAAAATAATTTTACGCTTCTTATGGAACCAGAGAAGATCCTGTATAGCAAAATCAATCCTAGGCAATAAAAACAAAATAGGAGGTATCAATTTACCAGACTTCAAACTATACTACAAGGCTATAGTCATTAAAACAGCTTGTGACTGACACAAGAACAGGAACATTGACCAGTGGAACAGAACAGAGAACCTAGATATAAAACTATCCTCATTTAGCCAAATAATCTTCGACAAAGCAAACAAAAACATACACTGGGGAAAAGAATCCTTATTCAATAAATGGTGCTGGGGAAACTGGATAGCCACATGTAGAAGACTGAAACAAGACCCACACCTTTCACCTCTCGCAAAAATCAACTCACACTGGGTAACAGACTTGAACCTTAGGTGTGAAACTATTAGAATTCTAGAGGAAAATGTTGGAAATACTCTCTTAGACATTGGCCTAGGCAAAGAATTTATGAAGAAGACCCCAAAGGCAATCACAGCAGCAACAAAATAAATAAATGGGACCTAATGAAATTAAAAAGCTTCTGCGTATCCAAAGAAACTGTCAAGAGAGCAAACAGACAATCCACAGAATGGGAGACAATTTTTGCAAGCTACATATCTGATAAAGAGCTGATAACTAGAATCTATTTAGAACTCAGGAAAATCAGCCAGAAAAAATCAAACAACCCTATCAAAAAATGAGCAAAGGACATGAACAGAAACTTCTCAAAAGAAGACAGAATAATGGCCAACAAGCATATGAAAAAATGTTCAACCTCTCTAATCATCAGGGAAATGCAAATCAAAACCACAATGAGATATCACTTAACTCCAGTGAGAATGGCCTCTATCAAAAAGTCCCCAAACAACAAATGCTGGCGTGGTTGCGGAGAGAGAGGAACACTCCTACACTGTTGGTGGGACTGCAAACTAGTTCAACCTCTGTGGAAGGCTCCTCAGTTTTATAATCCTATTCTTTTCCTTTGCTTTCCTAGCTTGTTGCAGACATAGCCTGAGGTGACTCCAGTAAGTCAGGGTTTTCTAAAATCCACTCTACTTGAGTATAGTCAGAAACTGTGACTTGCATTTAACCAAAAGAATATGGCAATGGTGAAGGCAGATGCAATTCAGGTCCCAAATCAGTTGATTTTATGTTCATCAAAAAGAAAATTATCCTGGCCAGACTTGACTTAATCAGGTGAGAGTGCTTAAAAGATGGACCCAAGCTCTTAGATAAGGTAAAAGACATGGTCTTCTATTGGTCTTGAAGAAGCAAACAACCATGTTGTAAACTGCCTGTGGAGAGGGCCCCCTCAGTCTGTTAGCTGCAAGAAATGGAATTGTGTCAACAATCTGAATGGGTTCGAAAGAGTTCAGATGAGAAAGCCATCTTATTGACACCTTGATTGCAGCTTTGTTAGACCCTAAGCAGAGGACCCAGTTAGGGCATGTCTGACTCTTGACTCACAGAAACTGTAAGGTAAAAATGTGTGGTGTTTCAAGCCACTAAATCTGTGATAATTTGTCACACAGCAGTGGAAAGCAAATACATATTCATAGGTTTGGCAGCTACATTCGTGGTTGATACATTCATGAATTGCTGCCTCCATGATATTTTAATCTACTCTTCTTATTTTTTCTGTTGCCTTATTAACAACTTTATACCTAATTAACTATTCCCTATATGAGATTTTTCCCTTTCAATTACTGGTGTTATTTCTGTCTCCTGACTGATAATAGTCAAAGTTATAGAAACAGAATTTTTTTCTAATTGCAGGACAATTTCCATAATTGGCCATACTATAAATGTATATAACATCTACTGACTAATACCAAATATTGTGCACTTGATAGTTTGATTATTTTTGTAGAAATACAGTAAATATAAATTTATATTTTATTTGCTATAGTCATATTTATATATGCACATTTGTATATATGGATTCCCTGTCTATAAAAAGTCTGGGAAACATACTCAAAGCTCAGTGTCAAGAAGAAATAAGTAGGTACAAAGTAATGTAACACAATTCTTTTAGAAATGTCTTAGCAATATGTTAATGTGTTAATATGTCAAAATAAATTATGAATTCACATATGATATATATTAATGCAAATGAACTCACTTTAATTATTCTTAATCAAATGATTTTATAATAAGAACTTCCTATATTGATGCAGTTTGACCCAGATTCAGAACTAAAATAAATATCAACAAAGGGAACAAAAGAAGAAAACATTGAAATATAATTTGAATGTATTTTCTAAAATAAGTAATAATTCTGCATGACTTTAGAAATGTTTCTCCATGAATGCTATACTGCATTCTCCATGTTGCAGGCCATTTTAACATATAACACAAATAGACAGAAATGAAACTCAGTTAAAGCAGCCTTCTGCCTAGAGTGGCGCAAATTTGTTTTTCTTCCCATTCTGGCCACTAATAGCTTATTATTTTTTAGAAGTTATGTTAGTAAGTTGCCCCTACTCTATTATCTATCTGTAATAAAATATTAATTTGCTCCTTCAAATTTGGATTTTACAAAAATGACAAAAATAATTAATGGAGGGAGATTTAGTCACCATGGAATGAGGAAGGTATTACGTAGGAGAATCTTCAGATGGAACTGCGGCTCTGTTCTTGATCTTTCTCCAACCTAACTGCTCTTTTCACGATCAGCATCATTTGTATTCTGTCTCTATGTTTTATCTCAGGCTGCTGTATATGTGCTGTAGAAGTACAAGCTCTTTTATTTAATAATATTAACTAGTTATTGCTCCAATTTGAAATAGAACATTTATTATACAAGTAATTACTAGGAGATGTGAATGACATTCTTAAAACCTCCTTTCCAACCCAGATGATTAATGTAGTCTATCTCTAGTTTGGAAAGGCATATAAAAGCCACTTATGGTAAATTAGATGAAGGAAATGATTCTGCTTGGAGTTTTCTAGAAAAAGTTTCCTTTTGCCTAATCCAGACACAAAAAGAGATAGTAGTAGTTATACTGAATATGAAGCCTGAAATTGCCAGTTACATCACTACCAGTCTAAGAAGCTAGCTGAAACCAAGGACAGGAGAGCAAAGATATGCAACTATAAGAAAAACTTAGGCACTTGAAGTGGAGGAGTCTGGGAAAATGTCCTATGGAGGGCATTATGGAATTCATCTAATTAATTATCTCTACTGACCTGTATCCAAGAAGGGCATTCTTATGAAATTAAATGCTGCAAACTATGCAGAATTTAGTGATGCCTCATTCCTGTAACACTTCTCTAGATTTTAAAGTGTTAGGGAGAGGGAATCCTTTTAGTGAGAGTTTGCTTTTGTAAGGAAATTTGTGCACAATTTGGTTGTCTACCTTTAATTTTCTTTATATCTCACCCTCTGTTTCTCCTCTACTTCACATGTACTGTATATTAACTACTTTTTAAAACATATCAAGAGCTTAAAGTTATAACAATAACCCAATATTATAAAAGTATTATTTTAGGTGTTTTACTCTGAAGACCTTAGTACTTTCCTTCACAGGATAAAATGAAAAACATTATTTACAAACTATAGCAAAGGAGGCCACTACTTTTGCTTCTTTAAAAATGCTGTTTAGTTCTTTATAGATTGTTTTTGCATTCTGTCTCTTTTCTTAATAATATAAAGTTGCTTTTGTATTTATAAAGGCAATATAACATAATGGTCCAGATCATGGATTCCGGTCCTAGATTGCCCAGGTTTTCAAATTCTACAACAGCTACTTGCTTGATGTGTGACCTGGACAAGTTACTTACACTCTCTACTTTTTGGTTTCCTCATCTGTAAATTTTGTAAATTCAGATATAATCACACCCACATCACAGGGTTGAACAATAAATTTAGATAATTGCTTGGCATATAGTATTGGGCTATTACTGTTATAATACACTTCTGTTGTCTTGGCTCCTACTCTATCTCATCTTCAAGCTTCTGTTTAAAGGCAGGTTTCTGTAATTAATTGGAGGACAGGACTCATAAATATGTTTATGGTCCTTTCTTTTGATAAAGCAATTATTTGTGTTATTTTGTTTCTTTCAACTAATTTTGTATTCTTTACACAAAAATGTCTTTTTATAATTACTAATTTTTCATGGAGTTATCTTAGTCCTAATTATTTTCTTTAAAAAATTGAGGGGTCAAGACATGACTTGGGGGAACAAGCTTTATTTCTATTTTCATAAAACTTTTCTGAAAATGTTATGATATCCACTGTACCCTCTGGGCTGGATCATCTCTTCATTCACTGATGTGTTTTATTCTCTTCAATCTGACCAAAACTTATAAAGCCTAATGTGCAGTGGAATTTCTCCATATCACTTAGTGCTTATTCTTTTCATTTCTCTTGCCTTACATTTCTCTTGTTTGCTGCCAAACAGCATATTTACATGGATTCTCATTTATCTGATCTGCTAATCTTCAGCATAAAGAAGGATTAAGAAACACTCAGATTGTTAAGAATATTATATTGCATACTAAAATATTTTTTAAGAAAATAGATGTTGTATTGTATTCTTATCACAGAATAATAATAATAAAGAGGGCAGGAAGAAACTTTTCCAAGTGATGAATATGTTCGCGGCATAGGCTATAGTGATGGTTGCATCGATGTATACTTATCTTCAAACTCATCAAGTTGTGTACATTAAATAGATATAGATTTTTGTATGTAAATCATATGTCAAGTTGTTAAAAACAAAACAAAAAATGTTTTTTCCCTCATCTTTAACTATAGTTCCCTGGTTCTTAAGAATCTGGAAATGCATTTTTATGATAGTATCATAATTTTACTTATTTTATGATTAATGATTCTATTAGAAATAAGTCCATTTAAGTGATTATTTTGAAAAATTTCTAAAAATCATGTATCTTTTTTAGAGAGCACTCCTTCAGACTAATAAATTTTTTTATTCACATATTGTCCTTAAGTGTCATGGCTTCAAATTCACAATAAAAGTACAAAACTTTAATCATTTAAAGTTTTGGGGTAATGCTCTTAGATATATGAGCTGTGTAAAGAAAGAACAAATTTGGCAAGGCTTTTGGCAACTGTCAATACTTTTCACCTTTATTGAAGTTGGGAAAGAAATACAGTTTGCACTTTATGCTTTAAGAACTAATCTGGGTCCTCAGTCGACATGTATCAGGAATTTTATAAACACAGCAACTTTAGAAATTAATTCTCATAAAAACCTGGATGCATGTGTTAATTTTAGTCAGGCTAGAGTTAGCATTATTCTATCAGTATGGCTGTGCTACACAATCTAAATTCAACTCTAAACTCTGACGTTCACACTTATTTCAGGAGGGTTTGCAAATTATGTTAAATAGATATGATGTTAAATCAACTTCTTCTAATAATTCTAACATCCTCACATAAGAACATTATTCCTACAGTAATCTTGAAACTTAAGCTACCTCTTACCAATTTATAGACATAATATGTTATTCATCACTACTTACATATTCACAATTGCTTATGGGTAAATTTTTTGCTTGGATTCTGCTAAGGTGGCCAAAATTACATAATTTCTACTCCTTTTGTTTTCCCCTACAAGAGTATGCCCTGACAACAAAGTCCTCTATACAGCCAAAATTGTGCTAGAGCAGTGCTGACTTCTTTTACTTAAAACTCTTAAAGTATTTGTGAACGTTCTAAGTGTTTAATAACTTTTAACTTTCTTTTGTTATTTTTCTCCCAGTATTGATGGAGCTATATCACATTAAAAACCAAAGATCCTTCTATGGAATCATTCATACCTCTTGAAAATCTTGAACCGCCCTTAGCAAGTTCCTCTGACTGAATGTCTTTTATTATGAAAGGTTGGCCAAATCTAGACTCACTGAGCCAGAAAATGATCAGTTCATTTTCAGTCTGATTATTAGCCAGAATGCTTCCTTTAAAGCCCCTTGTATTTTTTCTGATACACAAATACTAAGTTTTCTTGAATTATCCCTAGTTCCTTATCATTGTTATATAAAAACACATAGATTTTAATTTAGTTATTTATTCAATTTGTTTCTATCAATATTATATATCAAGCAAGTTCTTTTTTTATATTTTCCCATTAGTCAGGAAAAAAATTACTGAGCTCTGGTTATGCAATAGTCTAATACTTCTTTTCCCTCCTTTGATCCACTACTTTGGGGAACATCTTTTTATTTAGTTATTTTCTTTCAAATCCCTGTTATCAGTTAGATAACAACTATCAGCTAGACAACAATCAAGTTATCAATATATTTATATCAAATATTTATATTTGATATCAAATATAAATATTTATATTGCTCAATTCTCTTTATATCTTGCATTCAAAATCTTCATTTTCCAAAGACTAACAAGTATAAATGTATATATGATATTCTTCAGTAATATAACATTTGGTCATCCCCTCATACAGTTTTCAGCATTCTAGGATTTGAGTAAATTTTAATTCTCCAACAAAGCAATGAAACATATGATCATCTATAGCTCAAGTCCCAAAAGCCCAAACTTACTGTAGTGTACCACTTCCAAAACTATCACACTCAAGATGAGCTTATCCTCTATTGTTAATCTGGTAGTATGAGATTAGAACAGAGTACAATGATTAGTTTTGATGAGAATCCTGAGACCAACTGCTACAATATAAAAGGACTTCAGGTTCTGACTTCTTACTCAGTGCTAACCAAGTTTTCTCTGTAAGTCATTTAAAGCTTACATTAAAATGTTAATTAAATGCAGAACCTAGGGGAAACACTTCAGATTGTTTAAAGTCTTCCAGAACCTTAAGAATTGACTTAGTTTCTTAAAACAAGGTTGGATTTTCTTTAGAGATTACGTATTTTACCAGTCACATTTTTAAACAGTCACTGATTTTTTTTTTTTAGATTCTTTAAAAAATAGTTTTATCTTTTAGCCTTTCATTGATCACTCTGTATAGTTTTCATGGGTGACCATATCTACATTTTTGGTTAAGCTGGTTCCTTTTGAGGGCCTTGAAGAATCTCTTCCATGCTTCTCTCCTCCTTTCTGGTATCCTCCAGTATTCTTTGGCTTTCAGATGACACTTTCTCTGTGTATTTACATGGTCTTTCTTTTGTGTGTGTCTGTCCATGTGTCCAAATTCCCTTTTTTATAAGGATACCAGTCATATTGAATTAGGGCTCACACAAATAACCTTGTTTTAACTCAACTCTGTAAAGAGTTTGTTTCCAAATAAGGTCACATTATAAAGTACTGGGGGTTAGAAATTCAACATATATTTTTGTGAGAACACAATTCAATCCATAACAACTTTTTTCTTCAGATTTTGGGTATTAAACTTGTGACCTCAGTTCTCTGATGAGTCCAAAAATAGTCATTAATTTTTAGTTGTCCAATTTTTATTATTGTAGGAATTAAAGATATCTAAGCTCTTCACATGCTGGAACATCCCATGGCTTTTAGTATTTATATTCTAAATAGTGTTCATCTGTTTTAAATAGTTCTCTTGATTTTGGAATCATCTAATTGCTTACTGGACACCTACACCTGACTCAAAGATTTCTAAAAGAAAAAAAAACATATTTCAAACAAATATTGTTACTTTCCTTCAACCTACACTCAATCCTCTTCCTTAATTACTTTTCATAAAGAATAATTCAACCATTTTTTACGTGTTCCAATAAAACTTTATTTACAAAATAGTGTGGTGGACAGATTTGACCTATTGACCATAGTTTGCTGAGCCCTGTTTTAATCTATAGGTGCTCCCTTTCTCCTGTTTCTCCTACATAGCTTATTTGTTGCAGAAACTATTTCATTTGTTTTATATAATTTCCCATAGTCTGGATTTTTTTATTGTGTAATGTTACAGAGGCACAAATGTTTTGGTTACATAAATTGTTTTTGTACAGATTAAGTCAAAGTTGTATGTGAGTTTATCACCCAGATAGTGTGCATTGTACCCGTTAGGTATGAATTCACCCATCCCCTTTTCCCCCAACCTGCTTGATCCCCATTGAATTTTACTACCATATGTGTACATGAGTGTTGATCTATTAGTTACAATTTAGTAGTGAGTACATGTGGTTTCTGTTTTTCCATTCTTGTGATATTTCACTTAAAAGGATGGTCTCCAGTTCCCTCCAAGTTATTAGAAATGGTACTAGTTCACCATTTTTTTAATGGCTGAGTGATACATGATATATATATATATCATGATATGTATATATATGTACAATATATGTATATGTACACATACACACACCATGTTTTATTAATTCACTGGTGCATCTTTGGGCACTTGGGTTTTTTCCAGAGCTTTATGATTGTGAATTGTACTGCTGTAAACATAAACATTTGGGTGCAGTTATCTTTTTTTATAAAATGTCTTTTTTTTTTTTCCTTCGGAAAATACCTCATAGTGAGAGTGCTAGATCAAATGGTAGGACTCCTTTCAATTCTTTGTGGTATCTCCATACTATTTTCCATGGAGGTTGTACTAGTTTGCAGTCCCACCAACAGTGTGTAAGTGTTCCTTTCTCTCCACATCCACGCTGGCATCTGTTGTTTTAGGACTTTCTGATAAAAGCATTTCTCACTGGAATTAAGTGATATCTCATTGTGGTTTTGATTTACATTCCCCTTACAATTATAGACATTGAGCATTTTTTTCATGTGTTTATTGGTATTTGTCTATCTTGTTTTGAAAAACTTTTGTTCATGTCCTTTGCCCACATTTTAATGGGCTTGTCTGATTTTTTTCTTGCTGATTTTCCTGAGTTGTATAGAGATTCTAGTTATCAGCCCTTTAGAGATGCATAGCATGCAAACATCTCCCCCCCAAGTTGTCTATTTGTTCTATTGATTAATTCCCTGGCTGTTCAGAAGCTTTTTAATTTAATAAGGTCCCATTTATTTTTGTTATTGTTGTTGCTGTGATTGCTTTTGGGATCGTGTTCATAAATTGTTTGCATAGGCCAGTATCTATAAAAGTTTCTCCAAACCTCCTTTTCTAAAATTCTAATAGTTTCATGCTGTAGGTTTAAGTCTGTTATCCATCTTGAATTAATTTTTGTGAGTGGTGACAGGTGTGGATCCTGCTTCAGTCTTCTGCATGTGGCTATCTAATTTTCCCATAGCCATTTACTGAACAGGGATTCTTTTCCCCTGATTCAACTATTAACCATGATTTCAAGACAGGAGCATATAAAGCACTTAGCACCTTTTCCCATCTCTTATCCTTGAAGAGAATGGTAGCAAGTGCAGAATAAAGCAATAGAGATGAATAAAACAATAGAACTGAATGAAGCAAAACAAATGGAAGAGAATAATAAAATGAAAAACTATATGACTGACTTACAAAATAATGCACACTTAATTATTTCTTGTACTTAGGATGCTTAGAAAGGATTGATAGGAAGCAAAACTGGTTAACTATTATTGAGACCAATTTATAATGGTCTAGAACTAGGAAAAAAAATAGAACTAGGGACAGCTTCTATGACTCTATGGCAAATCTGGTCCACTAATTGTTTTTATAAATTAAAGTATATTTTAATACAGCCGCATTCACTCATATGTGTATTGTCTATATCTACTGTCATGCTACCACAGCATATTTGAGCAGTTGTGACATTAAACTATATGGCCTGTAAAGCCTACAATACAGTCTGGCTCTTTTCAGAAAAATATTTCCAACCCCTGATTTATTCTGTCAGGTTGAATTGGTAGAAGTGTATTTGTTAGTTTTATTTAGTTTTCTTTCAACCTAATAAGAGATATTGTTATTCAAAAGGAGAGGTGGAGAAGGATTTACAGAAACATGTTCATAGTTTTGACAGAAAATTATAGTGATTATGAAGGAAAAATCTGAAGCAAGGGAAAGAGAAGTGAAAGGAACATGGCAGAGTAAGTAATGCAAACAAACACTCAGTTGATTAATGAAGTGGACTGTGGCCCACAGGACAGAGAGAAATAGGAGATAGAAAATTTTTTCTTTTAGTCTTTACTAAAGGAAATAAAATGCACTGTGGCAATTTGTATATATTTTTAAGATAAAAGTGTTACTGTATAACATGAAAAACATCATGAAAATATGCTTTATAAAATAAAAATGATTGGGGGGATTAAAGATATTTTGAGGTATAATGATTGGTTAACCGATTCCCATTTTAAAGGTATAGGTAGATAAAGTAGATATAAATGTAGAAGATATAGATAAATGGAAAGAAGGTATGTATAACTATAGTGATATATGTTTAGTATAAATATTCCTGATGTAAAACATATGTAGCATACAATATACAAATAATAAAATATATAATACTCTTTATTATATATTATATAGCCAATTTATTTTACATAATTCTTTCCTTGATTTTTGCTGAACTCCTATACCTATAGCTTAACTGTAGTTATAATTGACAAGTAAGTATAGTTTTACCATGCATATTGTTTGATATTTTCTTTTATATGAATAAAATGAAAGTGAGATGATAAAGATACATGTCAGATCTTTACATTTTTGTTAATGAAATGAGCTATTCCTTGTCTGAATCTGATAATAATCCTTGAAATATGGAGAAATATTTCCTCATTTTTTGTGTTCTTCATATAGTAACAGAGACAAGAGACACACTCTTAAGTTTAACTGGAAATATTAAACATTTTCTCCATTACTTCAAGACAAAAATAAAACAATGAATCAAGTCCTGATTTACAAGGCTTGTTGATTTTCATGAAAAAAAATACTTTCATTAAATTTTCAGCTACAAACATGATGCCAATGGAAGAAGTGTGCCACAGCACACCATTATATGCATTTTCACCATCATGCTATGAAAGATTCAATAGTGTCAAGAGCATAGATAATAATAAAATGTAGTAAAAAATTCAAAAGTGATGAGTTTTAAGTATTTATTATCTTTGCTTTTTTATGTAAAGTAATTTATTTCATTGTAAATTTATATAGATTAATTTTTAACAATGGGTGTATTTAGAAATTGCCTTGCAAAATTCCTGAAAATTTCAAAATCAGCTCTTATGAGGCAGGACAGGGGGGCTCCAGCATACCACAGGACAAAGATAGAGACATATTTAGACACTTATTTTTGGATATTTAGGTTAATATTCTCAATCCATATATTGGCATTTTTCAATGATTAAAGCTCTTATTGAGAATTCAGAGTCCTAGCTTGGGACTAATGTAGATAGGTATGAACCATTTGAAAAGTCACAATCTCCTGGACCCTTGTTAGCTCTTTGATAAAAAAAAGAATTTGCCAGATGAGATGGTTGCTCTTTTCCTCACTTTATTTCCTTTTTTCTTGTTGCCACCCTTCATTTGGCTTGTTCTACTTAAAGAAATCTTGATATAAAACTATGCGTCTTGAGGGAATTTGATTTTGTTATGTGTTAACCTTAGATGAAAATATATCTCCCATTTAACACAATTCTGGTTATGGATTTAAAGTTAGTTCTGCTAATGTTTCATATTAGTGATTTAAAAGACTATAAATCCACATTTCATTTCCCTCTTAACCCAGAGGGATACAAGTAGATGTGATCTCTGAATTGGTTCAAATCTTAGCATTTTCTTATGCTCAATAAAATTTGTGGCGCAAGCCATCCTTTTAACTTCCTTATTGGATGAAATTAAGAAAGGATAGAATCTACAACTCACTGAACTAAAACAATAAAATACATTTCCATCAAATGATTAATTGCTTTTTAACAAAAATGAATACCTGAATCATAAGAAGAAAGATAAAGTATAAAATATGCAAAATTTCATTTCACTTGTATTTTATATACTTTAAAAAAAGTCTTCTACTTTTTCTATTTGAAATTAAGCTGGGATAAAAGTTTTGTTGAGTCTTTTTTATCAACTCCCTCCCCAAATGACTACATTATTATTAATATATAGTTCATTAGTATTTTTGTATTATAGATTCTAATGCTTCTCATACTACTTGACAACATTAGAAATAGTGACGACTGAATACTTTTTTGTCTAGATAATTACTTTGTAAGACTTAAAAAGTTAACTTATTATAGATGTAGACAGTAACAGATATAGTAAATATGTGACAACTTACTATACAATGGTTTTTATTAATATGCTTTGCAGAATTGTAAATTTTCTGGTTGAATTTGTTCAACTTCACATATTAATATCATGATTTAAGTGAATTTGGCATAACACTCATTATATAAAGCAGAAATTAAAATAGAAGCTGTCTTGAAATTAAGTTTTAATGACTCAAATTATTTGTTTAGTGGCTCATTTTGTTTCTTTTTCTTTTTTTGTTGTCTGGTTTTTGTTTGATTTTCTTGCTTCTACAGAGATGCTGAATATACAAATTACACAAGAAGCTATTTTTAGTATATTTTCCTCATTAGAAAAAAACACTAAAATGGCACAGTTTTCTTTTGAAATTTGAATTTTGTTTATTTTAAGAATAATTTTCTAATACAATGGTTTTAATTTTGCCTGAAGGTTGAGAGAAAATATTTTAACAAAAGGTAAAACTTTTAAGGTTAATGTATGTAATGGATAATTAAATTAGATTATACAATATGAAATAATGACAACTCAGAGGTCTATTTTTAAAAAGGGGGTCCTTTAAAAAATGTTATGGGAAATTTTAGAGGCTCTTCATGTCTGACCTTATACATGACTGAAATAACCTTCTGCCATATATGGTTTATAGAACATCAGTAAAATCTCACCTTACCAAACTATTTTATTAATGTAATTGAAATGATGCTTTTAAAAAATTTACTTGAGATATAAAGCTTTATAGTTACAGAGCACAAGTAAGGATAGAAAAAAAAAAAAAAACAATAGTCATTATTTTCTTTTTTTTTTTTGAGACAGAGTCTTGCTTTGTTGCCTAGGCTAGAGTGAGTGCCGTGGCGTCAGCCTAGCTCACAGCAACCTCAGACTCCTGGGCTCAAGCGATCCTTCTGTCTCAGCCTCCCAAGTAGCTAGGACTACAGGCACGTGCCACCATGCCCGGCTAATTTTTTCTATATATATTAGTTGGCCAATTAGTTTCTTTCTATTTATAGTAGAGACGGGGTCTCGCTCTTGCTCAGGCTGGTTTTGAACTCCCGACCTCGAGCAATCCGCCCGCCTCGGCCTCCCAGAGAGCTAGGATTACAGGCGTGAGCCACCACGCCCGGCCTAGTCATTATTTTCTGATTGAAGAATTATTGCTTTGAGAAGGTAAAAATTATAAGAAATTATAAAAAAAGAACTTACCAATAAGTAAACTTTTACACAAGGAACTGAAGGAAACTATAATCTAATTTAGACAAAACACTGGGCTTTCATGCTCTCTGCACATTTATAGTGGGCACTTTTCTCAGTGGTGAGAACATGGTAGTGAACAGACAAAAATACATTTTCCCATGGAGCTTACATTCTACTGAGTGTCACAAAAGATAAGTAAAATATCTATAATATTAGACTATATTAAGCACTATGAATAAATATAAAGTAAAATGGATATTGCTGACGATAAGGCTCATATTTTTTCTTAAAACCATATAATTACACATATTCTAATTCTAACTCTTCTATATTTTTCAAATAGGATTTACTGTTTCTTAACATTGATTGGCCATACCTTTCTCCATGTTAAACTCAACTATAAATTTACTTTTTCTCTTTACAGTGGTAGAAAATGCCATGCACTGTGTGAGGCAAGATGGTTAATTGGTCAGGAATATGAGCCTTTGGTTTAGAGAAAATTGAGCTGAATCCCAAACCTTATTCTCTATCAGATCAATTTATTTATTTTTTCAGTTTTTCTTTCTTCCTCTATAACATGGAAAGAATAATAACTACTGGAGTGTTGTGAAATTTAAATAAGATGGTGTGTTTGTACATTTAGTGTAGAGAAATTTCATGGTATACAAGTATTTGATACTGCTTTTATTTTTTATTTTTAAAAGATCCAATTCCTGCTTGTTTCTAAATCTAGAACCCTCTCAGTAATACCACTAATAGATATCAAGAATCTTATAACAACTAGATTCCTTGTTATTTCTACATGTTTTCTGAGCGGAGGTATGTGAGCTTTTATAAACATTTTATGAATGTTTATAAAGCACATGGCTTTGAAAGATACAGTGTTCCTTCATGAGCAGAAGGAAGATTTATCTGTTTTCAAAAGTAATAAAGATAATTCTTGAACAGGTTTTCTTAGCAGCCCAAGCTAAGATCAGAGTTTCTCAGCTATGGCACAGACCCACTATGTGCCTACCATCTCCAGAGGACACTCCACATAGAGACTTGAGAATCAAGGGCAACTGAGGTGAACATGAAACTCATGCTTCCTGTTGTGCAAATGAAATTTTAATAAGGGTAATGGTGATATAAAATTAATATTGTTATATTCTTTCATTAGAAAAAATGATATAGTTTTGTCTTTAAATGGCAGTATTCACAAGATGAAAAAATCCATTGTTTATTACCCTGGAGTCTCTGTTCTCTGCAAGAATCTCTGAAACCATGCAAGGCTAGCTCTTTAGCTTATGAGTGAGGTAAAATTCCATACCCTTCATAGTTCTTGAGAGTAGCACAAAAGAAATAATGACTAGACTAGTTAAAAATACTATTCAAAGCTGAATTACCAGGAAGCTATGAGAAAAACAATTTATAATAAAATAAATTTGAAGGAGCAATGCCAATGTCATGAAATTGGTAGACAATTACAGCAACTTCTAAAAGATTAAAAAAAAGAAAGAAAATTAAGGTGATATTTTTCCTTCAGTTCTACAAATAATCTCCATTGGTTTCTATAATTCTGAGTGAAATATGTGTAGAATGTTTTCAATAGAGTACTGTATTAGTTTTGCATTGCTGTATAACAAATTATCACAGACTCGGTGGCTGAAAACAAAATACATTCACCACTAGCCCAGTCACAGCCTATAAGGATCCCCTGCTTAGAGGTATCATAAGGTTGCGATCAAGGTATAGGTGGGGCTGGACCTCAGAGTCACCTTCTAAGATCATTCATGGTACTGGCAGAATTCAGTTTCTTGTGGTTGTAGGACTGAAGTCTCCACTTCCTCGCTGACAGGGGTCTGCTCTCTGATCCTAGAGGCCCCACTTTACTTCAAAGCCCGCAGGAGAATCTCTCTGTTCAGGGACAGTGGGTCTAGTTCCTGTTTTAAGGAATTCCCAGTTAGGCCTACACAGAATAATCTTCCTTATGATTAAAAATCAACTGATCTGAAATGTTGATTGCAGCTACAAAATGCCCTCACCTTTGTCCTATAAGGTAACCTAATAATAGAAGACTCCATCCCATCATATTCACAGGTCTTGCCTATCCTCAAGGGGAGGGGATTTTATACAAAGTGCACACGGAGTTATCATAGAATTCTTCCTCTGCAGGTACATTTAAACATAATTATTATCATGTTTCTTTTATGCAATTAACATACAAGATAATATTTTAAAAGATAAAAAAATATCTTTTTTGAATATTTAAGAAATAATATAGTGCAATAGAAAAAAAATGAGAATGAGAATAGAATGTATTCTAGTCTAGATTCTGCTATTATACATTTGTTCTATTTAACAAAAGTACTATTTATTGTATTTTAATTCATTATTTATTACCCACTTCTGAAATATATTTTAGGTGGCACATATACAATATAAGCAGAAAAGCAAAATATGAAGACGAGAAAAAAAGTAATCAACCAAAAAAAGCATATGGAGATATTTGATATCTGTGTGTATCAAGAGACATAACACCCTGCAATGACTACTTGTTCTACCTATATAGATTTGCTAGGAGGCATATGTGAAGAAAAAATCTAATTTGGGTTTTAGCACTCTAGATATAAACTTCTGAATAGGAGACCAGCAGTACCAATCACAAGTTCGAAGAAACACAGTTGATTTAATCTGGCATTTGTTCTAGTTTAGGGGTAAGAAAGACAGCACGATTCTGTGGAAACTGGTGATTCTGAGTCAGGCAATGGAAATTAATATTCCACATGGTCTGGAAAAATATTATTGTATTCAATATGGAGACTGAGTTCTAATATCACTTGCAGATGCAACTGGAAAAAATAGGCAAGAGTTAGCAGTTTCTGTCTCAAAGGGTATAAGAAAGTCTAATGAAGAAGTCAGGTAATTTATGAGATGGAAAATCACTAGGAAGATAGGAAAAAGAGGCTGAAGTGTGATGGCTAGAATCTATCTGAGAATAAATCCAGGCATGCCAGATTCTGGGCATAGAACCTCAAGACTAGTAAAAAACAGTCCATTGATAACTTTTATGTTTCTTCAGGAAAAGAAAACCAAGCACAAAGATCTGCTGGTTAAGACATGAGATTTATATCACTGAAAGGAAGACAATTATGAATAGCTTTTGGAATGTACCTCTTGAATTGAGTCAAGAATAAACCTCTTTGGATTCATGTTTGATTATTGTGGAAGCAAAATTTTTGTGAGTGAAAACTACATATCAGTAGTTTTTGATAAACCATCATGTAAGAGCACGGCTTTGGGTCTTTTTCAGACTATTACAAACATTATGAAGAGGCATTCTTTATTTTCTTGAAATAAAGGATCTGGTTTAATATCACATGTGGTGCAAAGTTTATTGGTATAGCATTAACCAGCAAATGCCTGGTGGGAGGTGAATGTTAAATTAAATTGCAGGATTGCTCAGAGGGATTGCATTTGTTTTATGATCACTTGCTAATACTCTCTTGATACTCTCAGATCACATTTTTTTTTTGTGATGTCTGTATGTGTGTGTGTGAGGGGAGAGTTCTATCATAATGCACCTGAAAATCAAATACCATAAATATTAATTATTAAATAAGATCTCATATGTGTCTATAGGCTAATTAAGATTGGCAAAACTCATCTTAAATTAGAAATGTTTTCTAAAAATAACTTTGACAGCTTTGTTCATTATGTCTATCTTCTAAGATGTTTTCCTCTGTAATATTTAACAAAAAGAGGATTGAATAAACAGGTTCATTTTTCCTACTTAATAAAGTTTGGAGGCTGGCTTTTGCAGATATGCCATATTGGTTCAGTGGTTCTTCATAAGGAATGTGGTTGAGATCTCATAAATTTTCTTGCTTTTCTCCATGTTTAGGCAATGCTCCAAACTTTGTGTTTACACCTTGCATTCAACTGTAGGAAGTGGTATAGTTTTAGGGAAAAGAATACTGAATTCTCTCTTTCATCAAAGAGAAAAAAATCTTTCTCCAAAAATACTTTGAGTGAACTGTCCTTAATTATCTCAACTGCCTGGCAGCCTCTGTTGAACCCTGGACTGGAGACTAGTTCCATATTTACTGAAATAAAGTTATCTCTACCTAATACTTGAAGAGAACGAGAGGTTTGAAAGCAAAGATGGAGAAACAATACATTTAAGGTAATTAGACTGCCACAAAATCCGTCATTTAAAAATGCAGAAGAAGAAAGTTTTTAAAATCATGCTATAAAAACGATTGTCAGTTTTTGTTTACTGAGTTTTTGTTTATTGATAGGAATAGTATCAATAAATAGTTTACTGATAGGAACTCCACCATTTGCTATGCAAAACATGACCTAATTTGTCTTTTTTCCATTAAAACAAAGCTTGAACCCCAAGTGATTTTTTTCCCTTTAGAAAAATCTTTATAGTTTCTTGGAAATGTCTTTACTCTCAAAGACAAATTTATTCCCAGAAGATGGAGCAATGAGTACTCATTAACTGAGAGCCTTCGATTCTTCTGGACTGAGTTCCTAGAGACTCCGTCTGTCAGAGTCTAAACACTGCCTGGATGTTTGAAAAGGCCACATGTGGCTCACAACTATGGTATTTCTTGATGTATTCTAAAGCAGCTCTTAGTGTCAAATCACCAGAACACCAGAGACAGTTTTTTTTTTTTTTTTTTTTTTTTTTGCTGTTACATATGCAAGAAACAGACATTCTCATGCAACCAGTAAATATTTTGAGTGTTCCTGCTTCACAGAGTGCTGTACTTTGCTTCTGGAGCACACGCATATTTTTGAAAGACAATAATTACTTTGTGTTTGATATCTTTGATGTCATGGCTCAGATGTTGGTCTGGTCATCTTGCCAGTGTGTCTTGACTGACTGAAAGATTTTTCTCAGAGTACCAGGTGGTGATATCTGACTGGTTCATGCTCATTTCACTCATGCTGGTAGCAAAACTGTGGATACAGGTTCTTAACATTGTGGGATCTTCATTCTGGGAAGGTCTCAGGATAACTCTTATTTCTGGATCTTTCAGTGATACAATTCTGTCCTTGAGTTGTTGATCCATAGTCAAAGCAAACAATGAAAGGCCTCTAATGAGGTACCAACTTGTGGCCCACTCTCCATCCACTTTTCTTTTATTGATAACTTTACTATAGATGAGCATCGGGAATGTCTCTCTGGGGCCACAGGAACTCTGAACTTCTTTGTTACTTTTGCAATCTCTGTGTGCCCTGCTGCACCTTGCTGCAATTGAATCCATTACACAAGATTTAGTTCATTCTTTCTTCTCTGCTCTGTCTTGTTCAATAACTTGACTAACATGGAAGATTTTTTTCCTTCATAATTATGGCATAGGTTCAAAAGTGGTGTTAAGCTGTCAGACACAGGTACATACACAGAAGAGGATAAGCTTCCTTGTCATCATGGATGATTGTAATGTAGGGACCTAGAGAATTTAGTATCATTTCCATCTCCTTGAAGCTATAGATTAAGCCTAACTCAAAAAACATTCTTTTCCAAGTATTAGCCCAAATGTTCTAACAACAGACACAGCTTTTGGGACCTGGTGACTTAAGTTATGGTCTTTAGCACTTAGTTCATTGCCTTTTTCATGATAGTAGTAATTTTAAAATCATTTTGAATAAATTTTTACCTGTCAGATAATTTTAGATTATGTAACACCTACAACAATAGTAAAGAGAGTTCCTGTATATCCTACATTTTGCTTCCCCTAATGCTAACTTCATACATAACTGTAATAATATATTTGTCAAAACTAAGAAATTAATATTGGAACAAGACTATTAGGCTCTATTTGGATTCTAGCAGTTTTCCTACTAATGTCAATTTTCTCTCCCAGGACATAGTCCACATTGCCACATTGCATTCAGTAATCATGTCTCCTTAGTCTCCTCTGTTTGTGACAATTTCTCCAGCTTTCCTTGCTTTCGATGACCTTGACAGCTTTGATAAGTACTAGTCAGATATTTAGTAGGATATCCTTAAATTTGGTTTGTTTAATGTTTTATCATGACTGGACTGAGGTTGTGGGTTTTGGGGAAAGAATACCAAGAAGACGAAATGTCTTTTTCATTGCATCATATCACAGGGTATATGATATCAACATGACCTGTTGACCTGACAACTGCATTAAGCTGCTGTCTGCCAAGTTTCTTAACTCCTGTGTCCTTTTGACATTCTCCCAAGATCCTCTCTTTTTCTGTGAGCATTTCCTTACTTTCTGGTCCTACAAGAGACCACAGAGATACACATATCTGCAATTATTTCTATATATGTATGAATATCAAAAAAACATGAGTTCATATTAAATACTATCTCTAACTCTAGTATCATGGGATTATTCTAGCAACTCCCCCACCAAAATACTTATTTTAACTTCTTTTTCTGACAATATTGAGCATCGTCCTCATTATCTGCAATTAATTTACTTACTTGTTCAATCAAAGTTAGTGTATAGTTTCAGAAGTGCTAACGCAGGGGTCCTCAAATTTTTTAAACAGGGGGCCAGTTCACTGTTCCTCAGACCGTTGGAGGGCCGTTGGATAGTGCAGCGCACATTCCACATATGTGCACTGTGGGCCCGGGACTAATCAGCTGCTAAGCAGGATAGGCAGTGGCGGCAAAAACACGGGGGTGGGGTGGGGAGTGGGGTGAATAAATGTCCTGGGCGGGCCACATGTGGCCCACAGACCGTAGTTTGAGGACGCCTGTTAACCCATACCCTTGTGAGAACAGAATCCTGTGTTTAAATATAGATTTGTTTGTATATTTTTAGTCTTACATTATCTAGTCAAAATGCCATTTTCCAATTTTGTATAGATTACTCCCCCTCTTCTCCCACACCTTTCGATAAGCTTAGGTCATAAACTTGTACTATGGTTAGATTCGGTTTTCACAGTCTGCTTTCCATCTTCTGATTCCTCAATATCCTGGTTGATTTTTTTGCAGGAGATTTAAATTCATTGTTTGTTTATGATCTCTACATATACTTCCAGATCCTTATCTACTTGATATTCTTTTATGATATTGGTGGTACCCAAATATATTAGACAGGTCAACCAACATGCAAGCATATTATTCTTTTCTGATAATCAAATGATGCATAATGCATTCTTTGCTGTCTATATTCTACTCATAGAGACCCTAATGCCAATATCAAGATATAGTAGTGTTGTCATCTTCCCTTTTTCTTAGATTTATACTGTGAAGATTGACACAACCTGCGTGGGAGTTGATCAGTACAACACAGCACAATTTAGCTACCAATTTGATGATCAGAGGGAGAATGCATTCCTGGATAATTGCCAGTAGTGACTGGTCAGTAGTACACATTGACTCTTCTTGTCAGGTCTGGCTTCTTGGAGGACTGTTGTCCTCTTTTTTTGGCTCCTTGCTTGGAAAATTCACAAGCAGGGCCATGTGACAAAGTGACTGCAGACAGGAAGCAATTCTGCACAAACAGCTTTCATTGCAGAAAAGAACGGAGCTATACAAAGTGAGAGTACATTCCAGAGAGGAAGGAGTCAGTGTCCACCAGTGGAGAAAGACATTGAGGACTCCCAGGTGGTTTCCTTTTATTGACTTGGTGCAGGGGAGGGTTTATGGGAGGTGTGGGTTGTTACCAGATGATTGCTATACATGATTGACAGGTGTTCTTATAACAAAGTTGTAGCTCCACAGGAGTGTGTGCCTCAAAACCTCAAGTCCCTGCTCTTTGTGGTTGTTAGCTGTGTTTTTCCTTTAGTTCCTTCCCCATGCACCCCCACCATGGCTTCTCCGCCCCCAGAAACTCCCCTCCTGACCTGTGTCTGCCACCTGCCTAACATTCTCAACAGTCCTTGATAGTCTATCAAAAGTGTCAGTGCTGGTACCCTAGGCTTTACCAGGTTGGGAATAAAGATAGAGCTCCTAATTTTTCTGGCTTTGGTGTATATTGAGTGATGCCAGAACTCAAAACACTGTACCAAATACCTCCTCAGTATTTGAAATCTCATGGTTTACCCTGCATGCTGTCACAATTGAGTTAACAGTCAGCTGGTTGCTAATACTCTGTTGAACATCTACAAAGTATTGCTGAAACTGCGAGGGTTTATTGTCTTACTTTCAGTATCCACTGAGTGATAACACATCAACTTGGAACCTACGGTCTCACTCTGTGGATATCTATGGGATACTACTAAGTAAACCAAGAATCTGATGTTTTCCTCTGGATAAATATTGGTTTGCTAGATTTTTGTTATAACAGAGAAAAGTTTCAACTCCCTTTTGGGTGTTTTGGTAAAGAAATCCAAAGCAAAAAGTCCTATGTTACAATATTTTACATACTTTTCATTTTCTTTTCTATTTTATTTTATAATTTAATTGATTGTTTGATTAACTGATTTCTTTGTTTTGGTTCATTTTATTTTCACAGAATTGGATTGAGAGAAAAGGGTAACAGGAAGGAAAAAACACTAGTAACAGTGCACTCTTCTCAGTTTTTCTCATCATATTTGATGGCTAAAGATTTAATTTCATGTTTAGAAATTATGTATGTCTCATTTTCCATGTATACATTCCTGGTAATGTCTTTTGTCAGTCTTTCAGTGTTTTATTTCTTACTCATTTGTAATATTTTATATATAAATATGTAAATATATATACTTTTATTTTTATCAGGCATATATCTGGTATATGTTTTATAATATCTTTTCTCTGCTCATGGCTTATTTATTTGTTTCTTTAGAATTTTATATGGACAGGATTTTTTACTTTTATGTAGTCGATATTTTTAATACATTATATTTTTATGCTTTTGTTTAAGAATTCTTTACTTTGCCAAGATAAACCTTAACATTTGTACTGCAATTTCTATTTTCCTTTCCTGCTGATACTACGTAAAGGCAAATCATAGGGTAATAAAGATATTCGCAATGCATATAAAAAACAAACACTTTATACCAGAATATAAAACATACTAATTAATCAACAAGAAAAAACAAAAACAAATATATGGTTAAATAATCTAAAAATTCACTTTATGAGAAAGGGAACTCAAATGGCTAAGAAAGATGAAAATGTTCTTAACTTCATTAGGAATCAAGTGGATACAAATTAAAACCACAATGAGATATAATCACATACCCAAGAGATTTGAATAAATTACACAATCTGAACAAATGTTAGAGAAGTGTGGAACAGAGACTATTATATGGTGCTAATACGTAATTGGAAAAACTTCATTATTAAAAGATTAATCAGTATCTAGTAAAGCAGTAGATAAACATACCCTGTAACTCAACAATTCTATGCTTGAGTATATATCTCACCGTAATGTCGGTTTATGAGTACCCGTAAACATGCACAAGGATAATAATAGCAGCTTGTAATACATCCAAACTAGAAACAACCCAAATATCTACAGAATAAATAAACAAATAATGGGATGTTGATGCGAAAAGCTATACACTCAAGAAAATGAAAGTATTGGACAAATAAGCACAAACCTGGAAGAATTTTAGAGAGAGATCTGTTTAGAGAGAGAGTAGTCAGAAACAACAGAACAGATGCAGTGTGATTTGAGCAAAGTCCAAACTTTGTTTAGATATGGATAAAATGATTAAGAAAAATAAGGAAGCAAAAGTCATAAATGTTGCATTAGTGATTACTACTGGAAGGATGAAGGAGTTTATGTTGATAAAGAGGCATGTGAATGCTTCTGAATATTTTATTCTATTTATTTGAGAATCACAGGGGAATTTATTCACAAATATGCAATTTTAAATATACAATTTTCTCTGGTTGTCATATTTCACAATAAAATACATTTAAAGATCATTTTATAAAACACTATGATTAGGTTCAACCCTATTATCTAAATAGTATAAATGTGAATATAGATATACTAATAGAAATATCGGTACTATGTTATAGATTATTTTCTATTTTTGCTAATCTATATTTTGGGAGATATATATGTAAATATATATGTATGCTATATATAATCAGGTTTTATTCATGAAATGTTCAACATTTAAAATACAAATCCAAAAGAAATGGGATAGTTTGTAACTCTTCATTATGTTAAGCTGTTAAGCGTGAAATATATTTTGTCTCTAATTGTGTTTTCTGACATGGAGTTTTTGGAATATCTAAAATTCTATATAAAAATAATATTTCTAAACTGGCAGATCCAGTGTGCTTAAATTATTTATCACCAAAATTCACTGAATAGATTTAGCCCTATTAAAATATTCTTCAATCAACTCTGTGCCCCAGTTTGCTGACACATGGACTGTTTTCAATTACTTTTAGGGCATCTCTAAATTCTGCACAACTTTTTCGTTATAATTTAAATTTTGTTGAGCCTACACTTTGTGAACCACTGAAATTCACATATACCTGGGGATGTCTAAGAGATCAGTTGAGCATCTACCCAAGACTCTATTAGAATGAAAAACTGAACAGCCTATTAGGAAACAATATAGTCTGATGTTAACAGAGTCAGTGCTGTAAGAGAGAGGCAGCATAAATTAATGATTAAGAGTGCAGGTTGTAAACCAAAAGCAAGTGGGTTTAAGCTTCCCTCCCCACTTCTGTTTTACATGACTTTTGGCATGTTATTCACTCTTTGGGGGCCACATTTTCTCATATCCAACATGGCACATTAATATTACCAAATATAATTATTGTGAGGCTAAAATAAGATAATGTATTATAAAGCTTAGCTAAATGTCACATATGTAACTCACTCTCAAGAAGTGGTAGGTAGTTCTTTTATAATATTTCATTTAAGACCTGTTCGTATTACAGTTTCTCAGTGTTCAGAGGGTTGGGCTAACTGAGGAGAGTATGGTGTATCTATGCTTATTGATCATAGCAATGCTTCATCTACATTTACGTGGAAGTGGCAGAGTTGGGAGGCAGGACCAAGGGAAGAACGTAGATTTTTAGATACCAAAAGCCTTGGAAGATAACCAGAAGAGAGAAATTAAAGAATAATATTTCCAATTACCAATATTGCTCAATTACATAAATGAGCAAAATGAATGTTAGACATTACTTGGTATCTGCCATTTTTTTTTCAAAAAAGATAAGATGAAATTTTAGAAATAATTGGCAAAAACATTGATTAGAGCTGGAGGTATGTAGAAAGTTGCAAAAACCTATAAAATGTACTACATACATAAATAGCATATAGCACATAAAGCTGAAGGTTATATATTTGAAAAACTAAAAGATGATAAAATAGCTAAAGTCAAACTAAGTGAGGTTCCAGAATTAAAACAATATTTAGGTTTTTAAATAATAATTATGAACATACTCCATAAGAAATGATCCATATCTTATATGAATATTGCTATTATTGATAACCATGGGTAATAGTCACAATTTATTTCTATATTTATTTTTGCCTCAGGCAATAAATAAATAAATCATTAAATGTATGGTGTGCTATAAAGGGGTTTTAGAAAAATGAAGCATAATTTGAACAGAGGCCTTTTGGATCAATGTCCTAAACAGTATATTTTTCATTTGCATACATAGAATTAGTCGCTAACACCTTTATTTGCAACTTTATTTTTGTGAGATTATAAATACAGTGGTGGGAAGGGCTGAGTTTAGGCCGTTCACTGTTTCATTGTAAGTGCATAGCGATAAATGTCTTCAATTAAGAAATCATTAAAACACAGTATTTCAGAACATGAGAAAGATTTTCTTTATGCTACTAGAAAGTATCACTAGACTACTTTTATAGCATGGATTCAAATATATGATGGGAAATTGGAATTCATGTGTGAAGAGTTTTCTGGAGCTGAGGGCAGGGAAAATCTCATCCCAATGACTTACTATTAATACAAAATAATAGTCTGAAAAATGCAAATAACTGTTTTCTGCCTTTATGATTGTTTTAGAACAAGAAATATTTTCAAAATCTATATAAAATTCTGCAGAAGTAAAAGAACGTGTTCTTTTTATACAGTCAAGCACTGTTTCAATTCTTTAATAGCAACCATAATAACATGCTCTATTAGTCTGCTCAGACTACCATAAAATATCACAGACTGAGTGGCTTAAAAAACAGAAATTTATTTCTCGCAGTTGCAGATAATGGAAGTCCAAGATCAAAGCATATTTAGTATCTCCTGAGACCTCTCTCCTCAGTTCTCAGGTAGCCTCCTTCTTTAAGTTCCCTGGCATGGCCTTCCCTTTGTTTCTGGAGATCTCTGGTGCCTAGTCTTCTTCTCATAATGACAAGAGTCACATTAGATTAGAGAGCCATCAATTTGACCTCATTTAACTTTACTTTCTTACCAGACCTCTCTCCAAATACAGTTACATTGAGGGTTAGAGTTTCAACATATGGATTTTGGGAGGACACAAATCAGTCCATAATACCATATAATTCAAAAGGCAAGGTGTTTTGAAGGATAAATCTTAATGTGCCTGAGAGATAAGGTCTGTGAATTACAGACAAACAACATGACAAATGAAGAGAATTGTGTTAGTAAATCAATTCTTGAATTTATAACAACATCGATTAGATTTTAAAGCAAGAGTTTTCTCACAATTTTTTGAGGGAGGCAATGATTTCTTTCTTTTCTATTTTTGTTGACACTTGATAATTGTACATATTTATAGAATATAGTGTGATATTTTGATACATGTATACAATTTGCAATGATCAAGTAAACCTAATTACAATATCCATCACCTCAAATATTTATCGTTTCTTTGTGTTGCGAACATTCAAAATCCTCTCTTCTAGATATTTGAAAATATAGAATAAATTGTTGACTATAAACATCCTATAGTACTATAGAACACTAGAACTTATTTCTCCTATTTAGCTCTAATTTTGTATCCCTTAACCAACCTCCTTCCTATCCTCCTCTCTCCACCCCATCCCAAGCCTCTAATAACCACAATTCTACTCTGTACTTCTACAAGTTCAACATTTTTAGCTTCTACATGTGAGTGAGAACATGCAGAATTTATCTTTCTATGCCTGACTTATTTCACTTAACATAATGTCCTCCAGGCTTATCAGTGTTACTGCAGATGGCATGATTTCATTATTTTGTATGGCCAAATAATATTTTATTGTGTATATATACCACATTTTCTTTATCCATTCATCTATTGATGGATACTTCACTTGATTCCATACCTTGACTGTTTTGAATAAGGCTGAAATCATCATGGGAGTACAGAAATCTCTTCAATATACTGATTTCCTTTCCTATGGGTAAATACTCACTAGTGGGATTTGCTGGATCATTTGGTAGTTCTGTTTTTATTTCCTGAGGAAACTCCACAGTTTTCCATAATGACTATATCCATTTACATTCCTACCAATAATGTATGAATTCCCTTCTCTCTGCATCCTTGCTAGCATTTGTTATTTTTTTTTTTTAGTCTTTTTGATAATAGCCATTCTGAGATGAGATTATATCTTATTGTGGTTTTGATTTGCATTTCTCTAACAATTAGTGATGTTTAATATTTTTTCATATACTTTTTGTCTATTTGCATGTTGCTTTTTAAGAAATGCCTATTCAGGTCATTGCCCATTTTTAAATTAGAGTATTTGTTTTTTGCTGAGTCATTTGATCCTTGTATATTTTGGATATTAGTCGCTTGTTGAGTGAATAGTTTGCAAGTATTTTTCTCCATTCTACAGGTTGTCTCTTCACTCAGTTGTTTGTTTCTTTTGCTGTGCAGACAATTTTTAGTTTTATATATTGTTTCCTATGCTTTTGTAATCGTAGACATAAAGTCTTTCCCTAGATGAATATCCTGAAACATTTCCTGTATAGTTCCCTCTATTAATTTTGTGGTTTCAGATCTTACATTTAAAGCTTTAATCAATTCTGAGTAGATTTTTATATATGGTAAGAGCAGTATAGTTTCATTCTTCTACATATGAATATTCAGTTTTCACAGCACAATTTATTAAAAGAATATTCTTTCCCCAAACAGCTGGCTATAAATATATGGATTTATTTTGGGGTTTTCCATTCTTTTTCACTGGTCTAGGTGTCTGTTTTTATAATAATACCACACTATTTTTATTACTATAGGTTTTTAAAATATTTTGAAGTCAGATAGTGTGATGCCTCCAGCTTTGTTCTGTTTGCTTGAAATTGCTCTGGCTATTCAGGATTTTTTGTTGTTGTTGTTGTTGTTGTTTTTGTGTGTGGTTCCATACAAATTTTAGGATGATTCTCTCTAATTCTGTGAAGTATGACATTGGTACTTTGATAAGGATTTCACTGAATAAGTAGACTGCTTTGGGTAGTATGGTCATTTTTACAATATTAATTCTTACAGTTCATGAGCAGGGGATGCCTTTCCATTTTTTCTGTTCTATTCCATTTCTTTCATCAGTGTTTTATAGTTTTCATTGCATTGATCTTTCTCCTTGTTGGTTAAATTTATTCCTAGTTATTTTATTATTTTGTACTTATTAAACATGAGATTGCTTTCTTGATTTCTTTTTCAGCTATTTTGTTAATGGTGTATAAAAATACTAGTAATTTTCATATGTTGATTTTACATCCTATAACTTTACTGAATTTATCAGTTCTAAAAGTTTTTTGGGTGAAATCGTTAGATTTACATATATATATATATGATCATTTTGTCATTATAGAGTGACAATTTTACTTTCTTTTTTCTGATTTAGATGTCCTTTTTATCTGTCTTTTGCCTAATTACTCTCATTTGGACTTTCAATACTATGTTGAAAGTGGGCATCCTTGTTTTGTGCCTGATCTTAGAGGAAAGCTTTCAGCTTTTTCTCATTCAGTATTTATGTTAGCTGAGGGTTTGTCATATATGGCCTTTATTTTTTTAGTATGTTTCTACTACACCTAATTTGTTGAGTGTTTTTATCATGAAGCAATGTTGAATTTTATCAAATGCTTTTTAAGCATCCATTGAGATAATGAGATGGCTTTTGTCCATTAGTCTGTTGATTTGGTATATTGTATTTATTGATTTGCATATGTTGAACCATACTTGCAACCCTGAGATAAATCCCACTTGATCATGACATATTATCTTTTTTTTTTTTTTTTACTTTTTTTTTTCTTATTTCGGCATATTATGGGGGTACAGATTTTAAGGTTTCAATAAATGCCCATTTCCACCCCTCCCCCCAAAAGTCTGAGTCTCCAGCATGACCATCCCCCAGATGGTGCACATCTCACTCATTATGTATGCATATACCCGCCCCCCTCCCCCCTCCCACCTGCCCAATACCCTATTACTGTAGCACCTATGTGTCCACTTAGGTGCTACTCAGTTAATACCAGTTTGCTGGAGAATATATCTGGTGCTTGTTTTTCCATTCTTGGGATACTTCACTTAGTAGTATGGGTTCCAGCTCTAACCAGGAAAATATAAGATGTGCTATATCACCGTTGTTTCTTAGAGCTGAATAGTACTCCATGGTATACATATACCACATTTTATTAATCCATTCTTGGATTGATGGGCACTTGGGCTGTTTCCACAGCCTTGCAATTATGAATTGTGCTGCTATAAACATTCGCGTGCAGGTGTCTTTTTTGTAGAGTGTCATAGGACCATTTAGGTAGATGCCCAGCAATGGGATTGCTGGATCAAATGGTAGATTCACTTTTATCACTTTGAGGTATCTCCATATTGCTTTCCACAGAGGTTGAACTAGTTTGCAGTCCCACCAGCAGTGTAGGAGTGTTCCTCTCTCTACGCAACCACGCCAGCATTTATTGTTTGGAGATTTCTTGATAAAGGCCATTCTCACTGGGGTTAAGTGATATCTCATTGTGGTTTTGATTTGCATTTCCCTGATGATTAGAGATGTTGAGCATTTTTTCATATGTTTGTTGGCCATTTTTCTGTCTTCTTTAGAAAAGTTTCTGTTCAAGTCCTTTGCCCCCTTTTTAATGGGGTTATTTGATTTTTTCTTGCTGATTTTCGTGAGTTCTAAGTATATTCTAGTTATCAGTCCCTTATCAGATGCATAGGATGCAAAACTTTTCTCCCATTCTGTAGGTTGTCTGTTTACTTTCATGACTATTTCTTTGGCTGTGCAGAAGCTTTGTAGTTTGATCATGTCCCATTTATTTATTTTTGTTGCTGCTGTGATTGCCTTTGGGGATTTCTTCATAAACTCTTTGCCCAGGCCGATCTACAGAGGAGAGTGTTTCCAACTTTTTCCTCTAGAGTTCTAATAGTTTCATATCTTAGGTTTAAGTCTGTTATCCAGCGTGAGTTGGTTTTTGTGAGAGGTGAAAGGTGTGGGTCCTGTTTTAGCCTTCTACAGGTGGCTATCCAGTTTTCCCAGCACCATTTATTGAAGAGAGATTCTTTTCCCCAGCGTATGTTTTTGTCTGCTTTGTCAAAGATGAGATGGCTATATGAGGATGGTTTTATATCAGGATTCTCACATCTGTTCCACTGGTCAATATTCCTATTTTTGTGCCAATACTATATTGATTTAATTACTACAGCTTTGTAGTATAGTTTGATATCTGGCATATTAATGCCTCCCATTTTGTTTTTGTTGCCTAGAATTGCTCTTGATATTCGGGGTCTTCTTTGGTTCCATACGAAGCGTAAAATTATTTTTTCTATATCTGTGAAGAATGCTGATGGGATTTTAATAGGTATTGCATTGAATCTGTAGATCAGTTTGGGTAGTATAGACATTTTGATGATATTGAGTCTGCCGATCCACGAGCATGGTATGGATTTCCATCTGTTTACTACCTCTGCTATTTCCTTCCTCACTGTTTCATAGTTCTCCCTGTAGAGGTCTTTTACGTCCTTGGTTAAGTATATTCCTAGGTACTTGAATTTCTTTGTTGCTATTGTGAAGGGAATTGAGTCTTTGATATGGTTCTCTATTAGATTGTTGTTGGCATATATGAATGCCTCTGATTTCTGTGTATTGATTTTGTATCCTGAGACTTGACTAAATTCATTGATCAGTTCCAGGAGTTTCTTGGTTGAATCCTTCGGGTTTTCTAGATACAATATTATATCATCAGCAAACAGTGAAAGTTGGATCTCTTCTGCCCCTATTGGGATACCTTTGATTCCATTTTCCTGTCTGATTGCTGTAGCCAAGACTTCCAGCACTATGTTGAACAGAAGTGGAGATAGTGGGCAGCCTTGTCTGGTTCCAGTTCTAAGTGGGAATGATTTCAATTTTTCTCCATTCAGTATGACGTTGGCTATGGGTCTGTCATATATGGCTTGTATCATTTTTAGGTATGTTCCTTCTATGCCTATTTTTTTAAGTGTTCTTATCATGAAAGGGTGTTGAATTTTGTCAAAAGCTTTTTCTGCATCTATTGAAAGAATCATGTGGTCTTTGTTTTTGCTTCTATTTATGTGGTGAATTGCATTTATAGATTTACGTATGTTGAACCATCCCTGCATCCCTGGGATGAAGCCCACTTGGTTGTGGTGGATTATTTTTTTGATAAGTGTCTGGATTCGGTTAGCTAAGATTTTGTTGAAAATTTTTGCATCTATATTCATTAGGGATATTGGTCTGTAGTTTTCTTTTTTTGTTGCATCCTTTCCTGGTTTTGGTATCAGAGTAATATTCACTTCATAAAAGGTGTCGGGGAGGTTTCCGTTCTTCTCAATGTTGTGCAATAGTTTCTGCAAGATAGGTACTAGTTCTTCTTTGTACGTGTGGTAAAATTCAGGTGTGAAGCCATCTGGACTGGGACTTTTCTTTTTACGAGATTTTTAATTACTGTTTCTATTTCAGCTGTTGAGATTGGTCTGTTCAGGGAATCTATTTCTTCCTGGTTGAGCCTAGGAAGGCTCTGTGTTTCTAGAAATTTGTCCATTTCCTCCACATTTTCCTGTTTGTGTACATAAAGATTTTTGTAGTATTCATAAATTGTATCTTGTATCTCTTTGGGATCAGTTGTGATATCTCCTTTTTTGTTCCTGATGGAGCTTATTAGAGATTTCTCTTTTCTGCTTTTCGTTAGCTTAGCCAATGGTGTGTCAATTTTGTTTATTTTTTCAAAGAACCAACTTTTTGTTTTATTAATCTCCTGAATAGCTTCCCTGTTTTCATTTGTTTAGTTCTGATTTGATCTTGTTGATTTCACTTCTTCTGCTGGGTTTGGGGTTGGTCTGTTCTTCTTTTTCCAGCTCTTTGAGTCGTTTCATTAGATTGTCTATTTGTGATCTTCTTGTCTTTTGGTTATAGGCATTTATGGAGATAAACTTTCCTCTCAGAACTGCTTTAGCTGTGTCCCAGAGGAGTTGATAACTTGTCTCTCCATTGTCGTTTTCTTCATAGAACTTTTTTATTTCCATCTTGATTTCTTCATTTATGAAGTAATCATTTAGTAGGAGGTTGTTTAATTTCCACGTTTTTGTGTAGAAATGTGTGTTTCTGTTAGGGTTGATTTCTAGTTTTATTCCACTGTGATCTGAGAAGGTACATGGTATGATTTCTATTTTTTTAAATTTCTTGAGATTTTCTTTGTGTCCTAGGATATGGTCAATCTTAGAGAATGTCCCGTGAGCTGATGAGAAGAACGTATATTCAGTGGATTTTGGGTAGAATGTTCTGTAGATGTCTGTCAGACCCAATTGTTCTAGAGTTTTGTTTAAGTCTGTTATTTCTTTATTAATTTTCTATTTGGAGGATCTGTCTCGTGCCATCAGTGGGGTGTTAAAATCTCCGGCGATTATGTAGTTGCTATTAATCCATTTGCTTAGCTCCAGTAAGGTTTGCTTTATGAATCTGGGTGCACCTAAGTTGGGTGCATATATATTTAAAATTGTTATCTCTTCTTGTTGGACTGTGCCCTTCACCATTATATAATGACCCTCTTTGTCTTTTACTGTTTTTGTTGGTTTAAAAACTAAATCGTCTGAAATTAGAACTGCCACACCAGCCTTCTTTTGGCTTCTATTTGCTTGGAATATTGATCTCCACCCTTTTATTTTTAGTCTATATGCATCCTTGCAGGTTAGATGTGTTTCGTGAAGACAGCATAGACTTGGCCTGTATTTTCTTATCCATTCAGCCAGCCTATGTCTCTTGAGTGGAGAGTTTAAGCCATTCACATTTATTGAGAGAACTGATGGGTAAGGTAGATTACTGATCATTCTGTTGGGTTGAATGTTGTTGCTATGATTTCTGTCTTGAGCCATTGTAATATCTGGCCTTTAATATCTTTGGGTTTTGGTTGTTTTTATATTCGTGGGTTATTTTTATGATGTTCCGTGCATAACGCTGTTTTAAGTACTTCTTGTAAGGCTGGTCTTGTCTTGGTGAATTCTCTGAGCCTTTGCTTGTCTGAGAATGTTTTTATTTCTCCTTCATATATGAAGCTTAGTTTTGCAGGGAATAATATTCTAGGCTGGGCATTGTTTTGTTTCAAAAGAGTGAGAATGGGGCCCCAGTCTCTCCTTGCTTGTAAAGTCTCATTAGAAAAGTCTGATGTTATTCGAATTGGCTTTCCCTTGTATGTTACTTGCTTCTTTTGTCTTACAGCTCTTAGAAGGGCCTCTTTAGTTGATCCTTTGGTCAGTCTGATGACTGCATGTCGTGACGTCTTCCTGTTTGCATTGAATCTCCCAGGGGTCCTCTGAGCTTCTTGAACTTGTATATCAAGATTTTGAGCAAGGCCTGGGAAATTTTCCTCTATTATATCTTCAAACAGCTTGTCCAACCCTTGAGTGTTGTCTTCTTCCCCTTCTTGTAACCCTATGACCCTCACATTAGGTTTCTTCACATAATCCCACATCTCTTGTAGGCCTTGCTCTTTTCTCTTGTTTCTCTGCTCTATTTCTGTGACTGATTTATTTAATTGGAGGGTGTTATCTTCAAGCTCTGAGATTCTTTCTTCTGTTTGATCTTCCCTGTTCTTGAGACTTTCCACTGTATTTTGTAGTTCCTTGAATTGATTCTTCATTTCCAGGAGTTCGGTTACACTTTTCTTCATTGTGTCTATTTCTTTTCCCATATCCTGGAGGCTTTTTGTGGTTTCTTTGTGTTGGTTATTGAGTTGTTGTTGCAGCTGGGTGAATGTTCTTATGATCCACATACGAAATTCCTCTTCTGTCATATTGGTTGCCTGATTTTGGTTGGTGTCTGTTTCTAGGGGGCTGGTGGTCCTCTTTGGGGGTGTGTTTTCCGTTTGGTTCTTCATATTTCCTGAGTTCTTTCGCTGATTTCTTCCCATGTTGGTCAGTTGTTGTTTCTTTCCTTAAGTTATTGTTTGGGTTTTCACACACCTTGTTTATTTTCTGAGGCGTTACGTGGTGTCCGTGGGTGAAATTGTACCACTCCCTGTATATTGAGTCAGTGGGTGCCGTGGAATGGCTGTGCAAGATGCCGTCCCTGTCAGTAGGTGGCGTTTGCTTGGAGGAACAGGCTCTGGTGTTGGTTTTGAGTCCTGTTATCAGCTCTTGTTCTGGGCGGAGCTGGGTTGGGTAAGCCTGCCCTCAGGCAGTTAGCAGGGGTCAAAGTTCTGTTCTCTGCTTCCAGGGAAAGCTGTCAGGGCGGGGCTGGAATGGTTCCTCTCAGCCAGAAAGTCTGCTTGTTGGGGTGGGGCTGTCTGAGACCGGCAGTCTGGAGCGGGCCTCGCTTCTTTCCACCCTCCCCAACTACAGCGAGTAGCTGTATTTGGTTATAGCAGTAAAGGCAGAATTTTATGGAAACAACACTGTAGGCAGAAAGAATCAGTTTGAAGCCTTAAATGGGAATTGTTTATCGTTCACTTTTGAATCTTTAGCAATTTGGAAAGTAAATTTGCAAGCCAGAATTCAATGTGAAAAGAGTCAAAAGGTTCGCTTTTGTATACTAGTTCTAAAGAGAATGACTAAAAGTGTTAATTTATAACTCTGCACAGTTGAATGCTTCTTTTCAGTTTTCACAAAAATCAGAGTGGCTTAAAAATGGCTGTATAATGAAATAAAGAAAACAAATATACCCTCCCTCGTGGACACTATTCTTACCCCTATTTTCCAAGAGCATGGTCCTTAGAAGCCCTGCTCCTTTCTTCTCTGCCATGAACAAGAAAGGCACACCTTCATGCAGGCTGGGAGCTCAGGACCCAGAGGCCCTGGGTGTACTTCTCTCTGGCCTTGCAGCTGCCTCCAGTGAACTCCTAGAAAAGAAGTCCTGGGGCCTGCTGCAGGTAGGAATATCACACCTATAACTTAGTCCTCTTATGGGGAAAATCCTTTAAAATCACAACCTTTTCTTCATCCCTTCCTGGGGGTATTTAATAAAACTTTTGTTTTTTTGTTTGCTTTAGTGAATTTAGGATATAGAAAAATAAAAATCAGGAAAATAGTTTCCATGGAATTAAGCCTTATAATACAAACTACCTTTAGGCAAGAAAGAGAAAATGATCTGGTTACTTCTATGGCATGGGGGGTTGGAGATAGAGAAAGAAGAGGAAAAACAGTGCAATTATGTTTCTTGTGATACGTTAATACTTAAGATAATGAATAATGAAATGTAAACATTTCTAATGGTAGCATTTATACTGTTTCTCCTTTAATAAATAATTTTGTCATTTTCATAAATCTCTAACAAATACCTCTATTTTAATATTGTTGGGATTTCTCTGCTATGATTACTTAATGGTTCTAATGTAATAAAATTAAAACTTTATAGAATGTCATCTGAACACTTGGGAAAATGTAGGTGTTTTATAAATAGCTGGTGATTGAAACTGTGAACAAATTGAGTAGTTAATTCAAATTGTAAATTACTCATTAAATTAGGTTATAAATTTCAAAATTAGAGAGGCATTTATTAATAGTTTATGATAATCCAAAGTTATGAAATATAAGCATTTAATTTGTGACTGAATAGAAAGAAATCAAGATTGGTTCTGTGCATTGCTCCAACTCATCAGCTAAATCATTTCATATATGTGAGAGAAAAACAAATAGAAAACAAAATACGAGACAACTTTATGTTTGAAAATGGTGGTAGTTCAGCTATGTAACCCAAATGTAGAAAATGGACCAGTTTCTGTACAGTCTTTTCTTGGGATTTAGCTTTGCAAATATTTTGGAGCCTTCATCTTTTTAAGTATAATGTAAAGTTATTTTCTCACTGAGAAAGGAAGGAAATTTTGTAAAGTGGCAAAACTGCTAGCCTTATATAAGCATAAAAATACCTCATCCAATAAAGAAATTAATATTTCTTATATAGACAGATTTAAACTGTTCAAGTGAAACTTTATATTAATTTGCATAATATTTGCTTAAGATTAATACTCTTTAAAACCTATGTACTATTTAAGACTTACAAAGAAATACATATTTGAGCATAGACAATTCATTTGCTCTTGAGTACTAAGAGAACTGTTACAACAAGGCTAGATTTCAGTCTGCTTAAAAATGTGGAATAAGTTGATTTAAACTTATTTTCCTAAAGTAGGCTTGAGGGCAATTAATAAATCTATATGACTTTTTCTGCCCCCCTGCCTTCTCCACTTTAAGAATATCCATATTTTTTAACCTCAATTATGGTTTTCTGATTCATCAAGAGAAATTTTATTATTGAACTGACAAAAGCAAAAAACAAAAATAAGAATTAACTTACTTGCTAGCCATATTTGCAGTACATATATTTTTTAAATGTGTAAATAAATATTAAAAAAAACAGAATAATTGATATTTTGAGAAATTTTAAGGACATAAAATACTTTCAGTATCATATTAGCATTCTGTGACTACTTTTAAAAGTTATATTAATCAGTTATGGTCATCAGTTTGGTCATCTGTCATTTTTGTAAATTTATATTGTATGTAATAATATTCCTGTATCTTGAAGATATTCTTATGTATTTACTTGATACTTGGCTATATCAAAACATTCAGGCAAAAAATATTATTTCTCACAAGTTAAAACATTTTTAACTGTTAAAATTCTTATCTAATCTTTATAAATTAATTGATTATCAATCTTATATCCTCATCAGTTCTACCAGTATATCATTGTGAAGGCAATAGGTATGGCCCATGTGTTTCTGATCACTGGCATTTCAACATAATTTATTTTGATACTGGGGACTAGAAGAAAACTCACATCCAGAAAACATGCTAAATATTTCCAAAGTAAATAAAATAAGCTATGAATATTTAAATCCTGAGTTATAAATTCATATTCTTTTCAACTCTATAAAATGTAATTCTGTTTACCAGAAACAAATTAAACCTTTTTTGGTGCATATGACATTGGCTATAGTTACTGTAGTTTTCCATAAATAACACTCACAATTTAATACAAATCATAAGGTATTTCAAAAAAGTACCACATAAAAATTTTAAAAAGCAGAGAAAAAAATAGACAATAGAAAGGAGCTATAAGAGATACAAATATTGGTCTTTTATAGTAGGTACTTTAAAAATAAATGAGAAAAATAAATGTAATAAAACAGAAGAAAAAATGATCAATTGACTATAAAACTAGAATCTATTAAATGATAAAGAATAAAGAATTTTATAGGTTGCTATGATAGCAAATTAGACATAGAAAGGGAGATTAGCCAATTAGAAAATATCCAAATTAAGGCATGGAGAATGTACACACATTAAAGAGCATAAGAACTATGTGACATAGTGAAAGAAAACAAAACAAAATAAAAAAACCAACTAACTTGTATCTTTAACATTTCAACTAAAAAGAATGAGAATGCAGCATAAGTAATAACTGGAAAAATAGCCAAAAATTTGTCATAGCTAAGAAAAATAACAAACCAAAGATTTAAGACTTATGAACTTCAATCAAAAAATACAAAATGAGTCATGCCTAGGTACATCAGGGAAAAATGTACTGAAAACTTAAGACAGAGGACATTTAAAAATCAGCGAGAGGACTGAAGATGAGGGGCACGTATTACCTTTAAATGAGCAAGTACATATCATAATTGATTTTCAAAAGCCAGAAGACAACAGAATAATATCTGCAAAATTATGAAAAAAGATAAATACCAGATGATATGTTTGTTCTATTTTTATATTTTTGCGGAAACTCCATGCTGTGTTTCATAATGGCTATTCTAATTTACATTCCCAGCAACAGTGTACAAAGGTTGCTTTCTACACATCCTTGACAAAGCTGGTTATCTTTTGTCATTTTGATATCAGCTATTCTAACAGAAGTGAGGAAACATCTCACTATGGTTTTGATATGCATTTCCCTGTCGGTTCATGTTATTGAACATTTTTTAGTACATTTATTGGCCATTTGTATGTCTTCATTTGAGAAATGTCTATATATGTTCTTTGCCCATTTTTAAATTCGGTTATTTGTTTTCTTGTTATTGAGTTGTTCAAGTTCCTTATATATTTTGTTGCTATATTAAATGATAACTATGTGAGGTAATGCATTTGTTAATTAGCTAGATTTAGCCATTCCACAATGTATATAAATTTCAAAACATCATGTACATGATAAATACATACAATTTAAATGTCAATTTAAAATAAATAAGACTGCAGAAAAAAAATTCCAGCATCTAAAGCACTTCATAAAATCTAAAAAAATAACAATAATAATAAAAAAATAAAACAAACAAAAGATCCCCTGCCAACTCAGAATTCTATACCAAAAAGAGTTATCTTCCAAATATTTAGGTGAAATATAGACATTTACAAAAAAAAAAAAAAAAAAAAAAGCAGAGACAATTTGTTACCCGTCCACTGGTACTGAAAGAATTACTAAAAAGGAAAAAAGAAAAAAAAAGAGTGAATATCTGAGAGATGAAAGTTGAGTAACAAAGAATAAATTGGAGACTCCAGAAAAGAAACACATTTTATCTAGTGGTAAAAGCCAGAGTTCTGGCTAGCACTACCACCATCTGAGGAAAGTAGCCTGGGGCCCAGAATAAATTTTAAAGTCAATCAGGCCACAAAGACTGCTGTGCTGGGTTTGGAGCCAGTGGACTTGGTGGGCACCTGACTCAGTGAGACACCAGTGCTGATGGCCAAGAGAGCGTCTGAGTCACCCCTACCCCACTCCAGGCCATCCAACTTGGGGACTATCTTCTTCCACTTGAGGAAATGAAAGGGAAGGGTACAGAGGACTTTGTCTTACCACTTGGATACTAGCTCAATCATGGTAAATTAAAGTCACAAATAGATTCTTGAAGACCCTGATTCCAGGCCTTAGCTCCTAGAGGGCATTTCTAGATCCACTCTGGGCCAGAAGGGAACTTACTATCTTGAAGTGAAATATTCAATCCTGACAGTATTCACCACCTGCTGACTAAAGAGTCATTTTAGTGAGAACTATGAACACTAATGGAAGAAATTGAAGAGGACACATAAAAAAATGGAAAGATATTCCATGCTCATGAATTGGAAGAATCAATATTGTTAAAATGTGATTCTACATGAAGCAATCTAGAGATTCATTGCAGGCTCCATCAAAAATACTAATGACATTATTCATGTAAATAGAAAAAATAATCCTAAAATTTATTGGATACTACAAAGGACCCAGAATAGCCAAAGACATCCTGAGCAAAAAGAAGAAAACAAGAGGAATGACTTCAAATTATATTACAGAGCTGCATTAACCAAACAGCATGGTACTGCCTTTAAAAGCAGAAACATATACCAATGGAACAGAACACGTAACCCAAATAAAGGTCCACACATCTATAGTGAATTCATTTTTGACATAAGTGCCAAGAACATACATTGGTCAAAGGACTATCTTTCTTCAATAAATGGTGCTGGAAAAAACTGGATGTTCATATGCAGAAGAATGAAACCAACCCCCTATTTCTCTCTCAAAAAATTAAATCAAAATAGGTTAAAGACTTAAATCTAAGACCTGAAGCTATGAAATAGCTTCTCCTATTAATAAAAGAAAACATCAAAAAAATTTCCAGTACATTGGTCTGGCCAATGATTTCTTAAGTAGTGTCTCAATAGCACAGGCAACCAAAGTAAACTTTGACAAATGGGATCACATCAAGTTAGCTTCTGCACAGCAAAGGAAATAATCAACAAAGTGAAGAAACAACTCACATAATTGGAGAAAATATTTGCAAACCACCCATGTGTTAAGAGATTAATAATTAGAATATATAAGGAGCTCCAATAGCTCAATAGGAAAAAATCAAATAATCTGATTAAAAAATGGTCAAAAAATCTGAATAGAACTTTTTCAAAAGAAGACATTTAAATGGCCAAAAGGCAAATGAAAAAAATACTCAACACTGTTAGTAATCAGGGAAATGCAAATCAAAACTACAATGGGATATTATCTCAACCTAGTTAACATGACTTTTATCCAAAAGACAGACAATAATCTATGCTTACTAGGATATGGAGAAAGGGGAACCCTAATCTATGCTTACCAGGATATGGATAAACGGAACCCCTAGTACATTGTTGTTGGAAACATAAATTAGTACAAACACTACTGCCAGGAGTTGGCTACCCTCCCAGTGCAAACAGGTCCTAAGGCAGGATCGTCACAAGGGATGTGGAAATAGGAAATAAAGAAATGATATATTATAGATGGAGAAATGATTGAGATGGAGACGAAGAACAGTTTAAAAGATGGGGGAGTCAGGGTTCTCAGCTCCCCATGAATGAAGTCCCGCATCAGTATTTATTGATACAGCAAATAATTGTCTTTTGTTAGGGAATTACATATACAGTTCATTTATTGAGGTTTCCAGGTTTGAACCGGACCTAATTCTGTCTACAAGAATAGATGGTTACACAATTTGTCAAAGATAAGCATGTTATGCTCTAAGTTAGAAACAGACCTAGCTGAGCATACAATCTATAAAACAGTGAGTTTGTGTACTACTCTAATCTATTTCTTCTAAACACAGAGACATGTAGTCAGGAGTGAAGCAGGAATAGCCTTGAAGTCTAGGATAGCTCTAGCTGCACATTATCTGCTGGGCAGGCATTTTAATCAGCTTCTCTGCCAAGGGCTCAAACTAAACTTCTGCTTTGCAAAAAAGCTCAAGGTGATGACTGGCAGGAAGAGAAGAAACGCTGCTTTGCAAATGTCCTCTGACAATGGCCCCCTTGTTGGAAGCAGCTTCTATTTTGTGAACTAACGTGTCCACAGATTCTTTCAAGGCAAAGACCTCCAAAACCCCTGAAACTTCTCGTATCTCTTAGTCTATTTCCCAACACACTACAGAGTACAGTGTGGAGCAAGGATCCTCAAACTATGGCCTGTGGACCACATGCAGCCTCCTAGGACATTTATCTGGGCCGCGGGGTGTTTTTGCCGCCACTACCTGTCCTGCGTAGCAGCCTCTTCCTGGGCCCACAGTGCGCATGTGTGGAATGTGCAACGCACTCTCCAACAACCCTCCAGTGGTCTGAGGGACGGTGAACTGGCCCCCTGTTTAAAAAGTTTGAGGACCCCTGGTGTGGAGATTCCTCAGAAAACTAAAACTAGAACTACCACATGGTCCAGCAATCCCACTGCGAGGTATATATTTTAGAAAAAGGAGATCAGTATTTAGAAAAGATATCCGTACTCTCATGTTTATTGCAGGACTATTAACAATAGCCAGTATTTGGAAACACTAATTCAATAGATGAATGTATAAAGGAAATGTGGTACATATACGTAGTGGGATATTATTTAGCCATAAAAAGAATGAAATCTTATTTGCACCAACATGAATAGAAATGGAGAACATTATGTTTACATGAAATAAGTGAAGCACAGAAAGACAAGTCTTGCATGTTCTCACTCACATGTAGGAGCAAAATATTAATAAATTTGATCTCATGGAGACAGAGAGTAGAATGATGGTTACCAGAGGCTGGGAATGGTTCCTGGGAGATGGTTAATAGATACAAAAATAGAGTTAAATAGTTAGGTACACTGAACAATATTTGATAGTACAACAAAATGACTATGGTCAACAATAAGGTATGGTATACTTCAAAATAACTAAAAGAGTGGAAATGGAAGGTTCCTACCACATAGAAATGATAAATGCTTGAGGTGATAGATATCCCAATTGCCCTGATTTGATTATTTGATTCTACTTCAGCTTTTTTGGCTTACTGCTAGAAAATGGTTTGGAGTTTTTAGGAAAAACTGTAGATGCTGGTGCTCAATGAAACTCATTGTTTATTTAGAAGCATAGATTCTGGAGTCAGAAATCTGTGATGTCAGTCTTTGCTTTGGCATTTATCCATTATATGCCCTTGGGCAAGTTATTTAGCATCTCTTAATTTCTTCCTCTGGCTTGTGTCTTGTGAGAATTAACCCAGATAAATCAAATAAACAGTAAGTACACTTAAAAAAAAAAGATATTTCTTCATGATAACATAGTCACTTTGACAGGAAAATAAAGCAACCCTGAATATTTATGCATTTAATAATATTGAATCAAAATATTTTTAAGAAGCTGACAACTTAAAACTAATTTTTCTGAGGAATTAAAGAAATAATCAGACCAAATGTTAGTAAATATACAAAATACTTGAGCTGCACAATGAATAAATTTTCTTTAATTGCCACATAAATACAATATATCTGGCAATTACGAAAGATGGCTTTTTATAGAGTATATATAGAACAATTACTGAAATAAAACATCTTGTGTTGTAAAACAAATATCAACAAATTTTAAACAATATATTCACACAAAAAATTTTTCTGGCTACAATGAAATGCAGCTAGATATCATCCTATTAATGATAACAAATATGCCCACATATAGGAAAATTTCTAAATATTCAATTTAACAAAAATTAAAATGTGATGGAGACAGGAAATATTTTAACTGTAACACAATGAAAAGACATATCAAAACTGAGAAACAATAAAATAACTGACTATATAGTATTAAATGCATTTTTAGAAAAAGAGCTATAATAAAATATATAAGCATATATCTTAAAAACCCAAATAAAGAACAGCATACTACACTCAGAGAAAATATAATAAATAAATAATAAAAGCCACAATTAATAAAATGTAAAAAGACATAAAAAAGAAAATTGGCCGGGCGCTGTGGCTCACGCCTGTAATCCTAGCTCTTGGGAGGCCGAGGCGGGCGGATTGCTCAAGGTCAGGAGTTCAAAACCAGCCTGAGCAAAAGCGAGACCCCGTCTCTACTATAAATAGAAAGAAATCAATTGGCCAACTGATATATATATAAAAAATTAGCCGGGCATGGTGGCACATGCCTGTAGTCCCAGCTACCAGGGAGGCTGAGGCAGAAGGATCGCTCGAGCCCAGGAGTTTGAGGTTGCTGTGAGCTAGGCTGACGCCACGGCACTCACTCTAGCCTGGGCAACAAAGCGAGACTCTGTCTCAAAAAAAAAAAAAAAAAAAAAAGAAAATTGACAAGCTCAAAATTATTTATTTATTTATTTATTTGAGACAGAGTCTGGCTCTGTTGCCCTGAGTAAAGTGCCGTGGTGGTGTCAGCCTAGCTCACAACAACCTCAAACTCCTGGGCTCAAACAACCTTCTGCTTGAGCCTCCCAAGGCTCAAGATCAGCCTCCCGAGTAGGTGGGACTACAAGCATGTGCCACCATGCCCAGCTAATTTTTTCTATATATTGTTACTTGTCCAGCTAATTTCTTTCTATTTTTAGTAGAGACAGGGTCTCGCTCAGGCTGGTTTCGAACTCCTGACCTTGAGTGATCCACCCGCCTTGGCCTCCCAGAGTGCTAGGATTACAGACATGAGCCACCGCGCCTGGCCAAAATTAATCTTTTGAAAGATTACTAAATCCTTTAATTTTTAGAGTAATCAATAACCAATCAATCAGTAAAAATGATAAAGAGAAATTGAGAGACAAGAAATTACCAATGATGGTGGGAGATAAAAAGAAATCTGTGACTACTAAAATTATGAATATTGAAACAAAGAAAAATAAAACCAAACAAATATTGTGAATAATATAGTACTGCTAAACTTGAAATTTTAGATTAATGAACTAAAGAAATAATTAGCAAAACTGAGCAAAGAATGAGTAAAAAGTCCCAATAGCTCTATACCTATTAATGAAATTTAATCGGTAATTAAAAACTTCATAAAGGAGAAAATTTTAACCCAGCTGCTTTCCAACTGAATTCTTATAAATATGTGACAAATAACATCAACCTTATACAAAAATTTCAGATAATGGAAAAGAAGGAACATTTTACTTAATAAGCATAGGATAATCTTGATAGCATAACCTGATATTACAAAAAGTAAAATCGAAGGGCTCTAATTACCATAGATGAAAAACCCTAAATAAAATATTAATGAACCAGTGATATGTAAAAAGAATAGTTTATAATAACCAATGAGCTTTATTCCAATTATGTACATTCATTTAATATTCACAATTCAATCATTATTAGTTAACATAGCATTTGAATAAAGTGTATGATATTAATTGATTAAAAAATATTGATAACATTGAGATCCATTTATAATTTTTAAAAAAATCTCAGAAAACTGAGTAGACTGAGTAGTGTGTTATATACTTCCTTATTCTAACAAGGGATATTTACAACAAAAACTTATAGCAGACAATATTTAACAGTGAAATATAAAATGTTCTCTTTCCGATGAGACTGGAATAGTCTGGAATAAGACTATAATTATTGGATACATGTATTCAATATTGTGTTGGATATCCTCTTTGATATAATATAAAGGCCCTCACTCAAAAAATAAACACACAAACAAACAAAAATTAATATAATGATTGAAAAGGAAGAAGAGCCACTGTCATTATTTTCAGATAAAATATATATAGAAGTAGAAAATGAATAATTGATAAACGATTAAATAAGTGAATTTTATAAGGTCATGAGATATAAGCTCAATATAAAACAAGTTTTGTACATTTATAAATTAGTTAGTTAAAAATACAAAATTTAATAAATAAAAATATTATAAAACAAAAAAATCAAACACTAAGGACCTCTACATTGAAAAATATATTCAGAAATCTACTGAAACAAAGATATTGATCATATTTATGGGTTGAAATACTCAATGTTAAGACAACCTTTTCTCAAGTTTACCCACAGGTTTAATGTAATACCAATCAAAACTTAGGAGATTTTATTTGCAGAAAATTACAAGATGATTCCAAAAATTTATCAAAGGACTTAGCATAACCATGCTATTTTGAAGAAAAAGTTGAAGAGATGCACAATGAGGACTCTGATTATCTATTAAGCTATAATAAATTTTTTAAATTTTTTAATTTGCATATTACTGGGGTACAAATATTTAGATTATGTGTATTGCCTTTGTCTATCCCAGTCAGAGCTTCAACCATGTCCATGCCCAGATGGTGTGTATATACCCATTCCTTCCTCTCCCCTCCTTTCTTCCTGACACCCTGTGAATGTTATTACTATAGGTGCACTTAAATATTTATCAGTTCATACCAATTTGATGGTGAATACATGTGGTCTTTTTTTTTTTACATTTTCACACACCAGATAAAGGGCTAAAAAATAGAATCTTACAAAGAACTCAAGCAAATCAGCAAGAAAACATCAAACAATCCCCTTAAAAAGTGGACAAAAGACATAAACAGAAGTTTTTCAAAAGAAGATAGACTAATGGCCAATAAACATATGAAAAAATGCTCAATTTCCCTTATTAGGGAAATGCAAATTAAAACCACAGTGAGATATTACCTATCCTCATTGAGAAAGGCTCTTATCAAAAAGTACCAAAACAACAGGTGCTGACATGAATGCATAGAGAAGGGAACACTTATACACTGTTGGTGGGACTGCAAACTAATGCAAAGTCTATGGAAAGTTGTATGGGGATACCTCAAAAAACTAAAAGCAGATCTACTATTTGATCCAGCAATCCCACTACTGGTTATTTACCAAAAAGAAAAAAAAATGTATAAAAAAGATACTTGCACTCAAATGTTTCTAACAGCATAATTCACA